>NC_133617.1:75351691-75561691 GCF_048593235.1 Sminthopsis crassicaudata | reverse complement strand
TTTTTTTTTTAAGGAACTAAAAGTGTTATTTTGAGAATTGACATATTGACTCCATTTTGTTCTTTATTTGCCACTTTTTTTTCCTACTACAAAGTGAATTATCTCAACATCTAATTTCTTGATGACTACAAAAAGAAAATTCTTAAGACTTTGATAGTTCGAGAAAGTTGTCCTCTTCTCAGTATCTGATAAAGCACACAGTAGGCACTTAACGAATGCTTCATAATTGAGTAATTTATGAAAGTGGTTCCTTGGTCTAGTGGGAATAGCTATATAATGAGGGGTAAACATCGCCTTTTGTTGTAATAAGCACAGCTTCTCTTAGGTTAGTCTCTCTGGCTCAGTAGTTCTCAAAGGGAGAATATGTAAATGTCATCTCATATGCACTTGTCCATCTTCCAGAGTATGTCACACTCCGAGTCAATAATCTGCAGTTTTCCATTATCTGTATTCTAGGTTGGTCTAATGGCCAGTCCAGACCCCCAAGGGAATCCTTGAAACAGTAGAAATAACAAAGATTTGGCACAAATTGGGCATGTGGGAGGAGTACAATTAAGACCTAGAGATAATCCTTGCATATGAGCGTGGACAATGAAGAATGATAGTACCTTTGAAAGTAATAAGAAAATGGGACAGTGGTATGTTTTTTGGGAAAGATAGCAGATTCTTTTGGGAGCATGTAAGGTTTGAGATGTCCATAGGATATTTAGTTTGAAATATCCAGAAGGCTGGAGCTCAGGAAAGAGCATACAGATCTACAAAACATCTGCCTATCGATGATGATAAACATACAGGAGCTGATGAGATCACCAAGTGAGCTAACAGAAAAGGGGAAAAGAAGGGCAAGAACAGATGGTTGGGGGACACCTGGATTAGCCTCTGTGACTAAGATGAAGCTAGTAAAAGAGAATGTAAAAAGAACAGTCAGTTGGGAGGAGAATCAGAAAAGAGTAGCATCATAAAACTTAAGAGAGAATTTATTCAGGAGGAGAGGCTGATATGTCAAGAAGGATGAGGCCATTAGAATTGGCAATTTAAAAAATCATTGGTAACTTTGGAGAGGGAAATTTCAATTTAATGATGAAGTTGAAAGACAGATTACAGAGAATTTAGAAGCAATTGAGAGCAGAGGAAATGAGGGCACCAAGTACAGTCAGCTCTCTCAAGTTAGTTAAGACAGGGAAGAGAGAGACAGAAAAAAAACAAGCAGAGATGGTAGGATTGAGTTTCGTAAGGTTGGGAGAATTAAGAGTAGATGGAGGCATTAGGGGAAAGAGAGAGAAAATATAACATGGGGGGGCTTGGCTTTGAGATGGTCAGGGCTCCCTGGATTGCTCATCCTTTCCTGTTGGGGTCCTAGTCTGACCCCCATGTGTCTGTCCCCTCCCTCCCTCATTATGTTTTTCCTCTCATTCCCACCAGGGCCCGATGTAGCTGGTCTGAATGTTGGGAATTCTCCAACAATAAGATGAACCAAATCAGCTCCAATACAGCAGTAATGAATTGAACCAGCTACACCCAGAGAAAGAACTCTGGGAAATGACTTTGAACCACTACATAGAATTCCCAATCCCTCTATTTTTGTCCACCTGCAGTTTTTTATTTCCTTCACAGGTTAATTGTATATTGTTTCAAAGTCCAATACTTCTTGTTGCAACAAAATAACTGCATGGACATGTATACATATATTGTATTTAACATATACTTTAACATGTATTGCACTACCTGCCATCTAGGGGAGGGGATGGGGGAAGGATAGGAAAAATTGGAACAAAAGATTTTGCAATTGTCAATGCTGAAAAATTACCCATGCATATATCTTGTAAATAAAAAGCTATAAATTAAAAAAGTAGAAAAATTATCCATGCATATGTTTTGAAAATAAAAAGCTTTATTAAAAAAAGGAAAGAAAAATTGAAGTGTACTGGTGGATTATCTGTGCCTCCATCATATTATTTTTTTCAAAAGGTTCCCATTTCTCTTCCTCTTTAGAATTTCATTTCTGTGAGAATCTGTCTCTCCTGGGCCAGCTTTCTTTGTAGAATTTTAGTCCATGGGCTCCTACCAATTTTCCTTTGAATCCTTTGAAATCAGCCTCCACTAAATCTAGAATGCATGTCAGATTGTGTGCTTTCTTTTCAGTACTGGAGCGAGGAACAAAGGATGCAGTGTTATTGGGTAAGAGAGTAGGGAATGGTAACTGAACTTTTTTCTGTTAAATTAAGAAATCCAGGACAAAGATGAATGTGTTAACAAGAGAATGAAGGTTCCCCACCCCCAGCCAAATGCAGTTGAATAGAAGAGTAGAGAAAGATATGAACTATGAAAAGTGGGGCTGGAGCTGAGTGTGGGGAAAGGTAGAATGGGGAGAGGACTGTTGCCTCAGTTGGTATTGACTCAAGGGGGGGAGTAAGGGGACCAAGAGCTAATCACTTAACCTCGATAAGCCGAGTATAAGGAATAGAATTAAATAAGAAATTACAAGTTCAGATGGGCTTCCAACTTCTAGGTGATCCTCAGGTGACTCAGGTTCCCAGAGCCTTCGGTGGGTATGTAATCAACCAATCATAGGGTGAAAATGGGTGGAATTTCACCTTCTCTGTGATAATCAGTCATGAAATTTGTCTTCAACATCTCTCCCTATTCATGCAGTTCTCCTCATTCTAACTTCTCTCCTCCCCCAAGGATACAGGACCCTCAGGATAATTGTCACCTAATGTCTGGAGCTCCAAGGACAAGATTTGTACTCTGAGACAAACAGATAAGTTTTTGTTTTAGGACAGAAGGAGCAAACAAGGATTGACTGAAGATCCTATAATCTCAGTCCCTAAGGAGCTGAAACTCCTCTTCCAGATTTCTCCATTTACCATCCTTGCTATCACCCAGTTTTGGACCATGATAAGATCCTTGACTCCTTACTCATACTCACCCCACATAGCCAATCAGTTGTCAAATCTTGTCAGTTCTACCTCAATTTTTATCTGTCCTATTCCATCCCAGTTACCACTACACTAAAGATATGGCCCTCATTTCTGGTTCTGATGGTTCTCTTATTTGAGGTTCCTCATTCCTGGTTCCTAACCACATCCAGAGGTTCTGATCAGAGCTACCTGAAGGTCTGTGTTCCTCTAGAAATCTAAAGTATCAGTATTTGGAAAATCAAAGTTTCCAGAAATCAGAGGCCCACAGTAGAAACAAGGACATTATTAAACACTAAAATGAAACCTTGATTTATTGTTTTGTGGATTGTCTGGACTTAAAAATATTAATACAAATAAATTAAAACTTAAAAATGTGTTCAAGAATACTTTTTTCAAAGTGCCATTAAACATTGATCATTTCCCAGAACTTTATTATTGAGTCATTTCTATTTTGTTTGACTCTTTGTGATCCCATTTTGAGGTTTTCCTGACAAAGAAACTGGAGTAATTTACCATTTCTTTCTCTAGTTCGTTCCACAGATGAGGAACAGAGGTTTAAGGTTAAGCAACTTGCTCAGGATCACAGAGTCAGTGTCTGAGGCCAGATTAGTCCCCCTGATTCCAAGCAGTGTTCTGTCCTGTCTATTGAACCATCTGGCTGCCTCCAGTTAGCAGCATACCTCCGCCCATGAGATCTACCACTGACAGCACATATACCTTGGGAAAATTATCTCCACAGCAGTGAGGAGGAATAATTGAAGAGGAGAGAGACTGGAAGCAAGAAGGATAAATAAGCGGGTGCTCTAACAATCTGGTAATGAAGGTAGTGGACAGCCAGTGGGGAGAGGGGGCCAGATACAAGAGATAAACCTTATAGGATTTGGGTAATTGGTGGGTCTGGGAGATGAGGGAAAGGGACAAGTTAAGAATGACTTTGTGGAGAGGATCTGGAGATCCGGCATGTTAATGTTGCCATTGACAAAAATAGGGAGGATTGGAAGAGGGGTGACTTTAGGTGAAAGGCTAATCTCAGTAAAGTAGCAGCCTAAGCCATCTGCTGAAAGTCCCCGATATGGGTGTTGGAGCTTGATAAGATGGGAAAAAGTTTGGAAGGTAGCAAACTCCTGAGCACAGAGTAAAGTTTTTTCACAGTCATGGAGAATTCAAACTCATACCTAACTCATTCTCAGATGAATTTGTTAGTTATTTGGATGTTCTACTTGAATGTTCCTTCTATTACAGAAACCACAGTTTATCTGTTTACTGATCCTGTACTACGTTAGTCCATATCCTCCCATAAGCTCAGCACACAGAGTCACCAAACATGCTGAAGGCCTCCCTCATTTTTTCCTGACATCTCAAGGACACCAAAAGTGCACTTGGGTTGTCCACTGAGCATCCTTTGCTCTTGCCACATGACTAGTCCGTTTTCTTTTTTCTTTTTTTGATCATAGATTTCCCTGATTCTTTGAAGTTTCTTATTTGTTACATGTTGCATGCAGCCTGTTCACACACAGGATGCCTTTTCATCGTCTTTTGAGTGATCCTCAACTTCAGTTCTCTGGAGACTCTGCTAGTCCATGACTTGCAGTCAGAACCATCACCAGAAAAATATTAGTATTAAAAATCTTGATTTTTTTTTCCTAGGAAGAGCCATGAGATTATTATGAAAACTAATTTGTCAAAGGTAGTCAAACCTGTTCTCTTCTGTTCAATCCTAAGCCCAACTCCATTAGCAGTACCTGTTTAAGTTACATACACTGTGGACCAGGTTCTCTGGATGTTTAACTGCATTGTCATGATCTGGACAACAGACTTCATTTGTTTTTTTCTTCTTTGAACTTTTAGGTCACACTCTTTTGAATGATTAGAGATCCAATCTAGGAGGTTCTGCTATCCCATGGATTGCTGAAACTATGTGATATATATAATATAATCTATAGTCAGGAGCATCGAGAAGATTTTGCTGTGCATGGGGAATTCCTCTTCAATTTGGACCTCCATCTTGAATTGGTCCAAACTCATTATTTGGAGATTTACCTAATATTTATGGTCAGGGAGTCATGCAAATTTATTTCTGTATATTTTTGGCAGAATCTTGAATAATTACCATGTATGGCTAGAAGATGCTTTATAGGAAGAGAGGCTTTTAAGGTGGCATTTTGCTCTACTGGATTGAATACTTTTTTTGATAAATCAACAACCAATTAATACAATTTACTTGTAAAAACCTGCTAGGTGCTGCAGTTGATAAAGCAGGGCAAGAAAGTCAAGAAAATATGAGTTAAATTGTAGTCTCAGTCAAGAACTGGGCTACTGGTTACCAATGCCGAGAGCTCTAAAGAATGGAGCAATGAAGATGAAGTTTGTGAAAGGGTGATTCAATTAATCAGTTAGAAAATCACTGGTAATCCTGCAGGGAACAACTTCTGCTTTCGTAGAGTGATGGCCTGAAACTAAAAACTGGGAAATGAGTATTGACAGTTGGAATCTGACTATAAAATAAAGGGAAGATATAGGATAACAGCAGCTTGAGGGAGTGCAAGGTCAAATGAAGATCTTTTAAGGGAGTCTGGCAAGAAAGGAGCCAAAAGAGAAAAATTGAATGTAAGAGAATGAAAAGTGGAGTAAGTTCTTAAAAAAAGAGTAAGTTTCTCAGAAAAAGAGGAGAGAAGAGCAAGGGCTCAATAAAGAGGTTGGTTTTGACAAAGCAAGAACAACCCTTTCTCAGAGAATAGGGCAATGGAGGAATGAATGGCAAAGAAGTAGTGGATTTGGAGGGCTAGAGTAGTGAGCATTCAAGTTTTCTCAGTAAGGACTCTAAGGTAAGTTCAGCTGATAGGGAGAAGGGCAAAGAGGGATGGAGAGGTGTTAACAACAGCATGAAGGTGTGGAGATCACAAGATTCTATAAGGGAAGAACAAAAGGAGGCACGAGGGCCTGGTTGAGGTTAAGTGGGTCCAGATGCATGATCCCCCCTAGCAGAGTTTGCAGTAGGAACAGAGTTGGCAGATGGAAGGGTGTCACAAGGGTGAGGATTTGCAAGGAAGCAAGAGGAGCAAAGGATGCAAGAGTCAAGAACAATGACTGGTTCAATAGAACCAAGATTACAAAAACAGGGAAGTAAGATCAGAGTAGAAAGGATGGATTGGGAAAGAGAGCAGGGAGTGGAATGACTGGAAGTCACAGTAAGTACAAAGAATGGGAAATTATGCTCAGAGGTAGAATTTCAGAGTTAAAAAATATGGAGGCGGCAGTCTCAGGTGATGGTGACATTTCAGGCAGGGCCTCCTCCATGGGTGGCTGAGGTGGAACGAAGAGATCAGCACAACGAAGTGCTGAGAAGGAGGATGAAGCTGGTCTGGGGAGAAATCAACAAATATACAAATATCCCCAGGAAGGGGGCAAGGTTTGTGGTATAAAGACTATAAACAAAGCACTAAACTACTCAAACACTCCCCTGGGCACACTGAGTCATTTTTAAGTCTTCCTTTTCTCTCAATCTCAAGTCATGTTGACTCCACCTCCACTGTCTTATATATGTCATTTCTCTCCTCACGCTGTTCTAGCACAGATTCTCTCACCAGGACTATTATAATAACTTAATGGGTCTTTCTTCTCTCTTCCCCCTCACCACCTCCTGCAATGCATCCTCTAAAGAGTTACCAAAATAATCTCCCTAAAAACACAAACCACGTCCCTTCTCTGTTCAAGCATCTTCAGTGGTTAGAATAACATACCTTCGATACACTTCTACTGGCTCAAGATTCCCTTTCTGTCATGTGCCAGGCAGAATTGTAGGTTCTTGGTATATCATACACATACAAAACACACACAGAAATACATTTCTATATTTGTATTTTATTTCTATAAATAATGGTGAGGGAGTGGGGGAGTGAAGGAGAATGGGGAACGGACAGTTCTGATGTCACGAAGGCTCATCCAGGAGACTAGAAGGATGTCTGGACAAAAATGGGGAAACTCTGGAAGATGGAACATTTGCTGGGGAAAAGATGAGTTTAGTGTCGGGCATGTTAGGTTTATGATCCAATTTAAATCAGGGGAGAGAGAATATGTGGGACTGGGGCCATCTTCCTAGAGATAAGTGTTGAAACCAAGAAAGTGCAGTGTGAGTCAACAAGCATTTCTCCAGTGTTTACTATGCACCAGGCACCATGCTAAGCACTGCAACAAGGGCCTAAAATGGAATCTTGGAAAATATTCAGTTATGGAGCAAAGAAGCCTGAGGAATAGTCAGAGAGGACCAGGAGAAATTAGAGTATCTAGGGTGATCAAAGCATGAAATGCAATATATATGTTCGAAAGGCTGAGGCCTGAAAGTCCATCAGAACTGGTGACTGAGAGATCACGTAATTTGAGGGAAAAAAATTTCTAGTTCAGGGGTGAGCTTGGAAATCAGTCTGCAAAGGCCTGAGGGGCGTCAGTGAGAAGGAGAAGCGGCAGGTATAGACATCTTTTTTCAAGGAGACTGGCTGAGAAAGGGAGATGAGATACAGTGATCATCTGAGGGAGCAAGCAGCCAAGGCATTTTAAAGACAGGGGAGACATGGGCATGTTGGATGGCTGTAAGGAAAGGGGTCAAAGTTTAGGGGGTCAGGATAATTGAAGATGGGTCAGGAATTATGACCATCTCTGACAGACTGGTTGAGGAAGTGGGAGGTGGCACCCACTGATGAAACTGGGAGAAGGGGGAGCTTTGAGTTTTCTGAGGAAAGGGGGAGGTCCTCAGTTGAGAAGGGGAGGAGGAATTATTGCAGCAAACTTGAGCAGGAAAGTTTGGAATCGTTTCTGTGGAAGTGACAGGGGATTAATCAAGCAGGAATTAAAGGCTTGCTTTCCTGGAGGGATGGCCCAGATAAATTGGAATATCCTGGATTTGTAAGGAACCTCGTCCTCCAGCTAGTGAGGAGTAGCAGAGAAGGAAGGGGGTGGGAATAACTCCCGTTGAAGGCTTGTTAGGAAATGCAGCCATGAGACCAGGGGGTCATGGATTTGAGAGCAGGGGCTGACTACTGGGCTGAGTTTGGAGATCCAAGGCAGAGCAGGGGCCAGTCTTTCCAGACTTACTGTATTAACCCATTTAACCAGCTCTGGGCTCCAGCCCAGCTGACCTGCTTGCTGCTGTCCACTTACAATTCCACCAGCCCGGGCCACCCCTCTGCGGGCTACTTGCCACCACCATTTGTCTTCAGCTTTACCTCTGCGAATCCCTCCCTTCCACCCCAGCAGCAGCCACAGGAGGCCAAAGAGCGTGCACCAGAACGGAGTGCAAGTCCAGCCCCGCCATCCTAGGCAGGCAACCTCTCTGCGCCTCAGTTTCCTCAGATACAAACCGTCCCTCTCTCAGGGCTGCATGAAGATCAGATGGGATCGTTGTGAAGCGCTTATCATGGGGCCGGACACAAAGTGGACACTTAATGCTGCTTTCCCCTTTCTCCCTTCCCATGTTCTACAGGGTCATGTCCCGATCCCTTCCTAATCTTCCTGATGGCTAGCACTCTCTGGTCTCAAATTCTTTTGTTTGCCTATTTATAGGTTATTTCCCATTGAAATCTAAGCCCACGGAGGGCAGGGATCAGGGTTTTTTCCTTGTTTTTCTTTGTGTCCCCTACTTTGCATGGTGGGTATTAGTAAAGCACATGGTTGTTGAATCGAAAAAGAAGAGTCAAAGTGTGGGGATGCAGGCGGATCCATCAACAAAGACCTGGAGCAGAAACGGGGGGGGGGGGGGGGGGGGGGGGGGGGGAGGTTGCTGAGTGATGGAGGCAGCAGAGAGGAGCAGTAAGGGGAACACAGATCCAGCTCCTCCCCCTCCTGCCACTGTGTCCTGGGCACAAGGCCTGGAGAGGGTGGCCAGAAATTAATTATGCTCTGGAAACATCCTCGTTTTCCATGATCTCTAGAGAATGAAAACTCTCTTCCTCCCTCTGGATCTCAGTTTCTTCATCTAAGGTATGGACTTGCTTCTACAATTTGAGCCCCACTGGAAAACAAACCGGCTCCAAATACAACAGAAAAAATGTTATTTTTCACAAACCTCGCCTCCGCCGTGACTGGGTTAGGCTCTCTCCCAGGCAGGGGCTGGCACTCCCCGTGATCTTGCGGCCCCAGACAGAGCCCGAGCTCTCGTACAGAGGCTCAGGAAATCAGTATCGGTTGTATGAGGAGCAGGGACCCCTTGGCCCCAGCCAGGGCCGCTGGACAAGGGCTGCCTCCCTCAGGGTAAGGGCTCCGTGTCTCCTCTCTGCCCAGGGATCGTAGGGCTTAGGCTCCCCTCCTGGAAGGGGCAGACCCCAGACAGGGTGAACTGCAAGCGCACACCTCCAACCAGGGACTGCTGGGATTCCTACCTCGCTCTGGCCACTCTGGTCCTGGCTTTTGCCTCTGATTTGGAAGCTCGATTTCTCCAGGAGCAGCATGTAAGGAAGAGGACCACCCTCCCCAAGCCAGAAAAGAGGAAAAAGAGTGTCACATTTATTAGAGCTTTATTGACAATAGCTGGAGGATTGAAACACATCCAGTCCCCCCTTCTCTTGATGCTCAATCCAAGGGGGTTCCCCTCCTCCAAAGGAGGGCAGGGGGACAAGGGAGTAGGAAGGGGGCTGCTCCGGGCCAGGCTGAAGGGGCGGGTGGGCGGGAGTGCTGAGGAAAGACGTGCACCCTTAGACCTTGGGCTCATTCCTCTTCCTTGAAGCCTGGAGTCTGTCCCCACCTCAGGGAACAGGCAGGGTCAGAGGGCAGGGCTCATGCAGCATGAGAAGGGAGAGGGGCCTGGCTCAGTCAGTCCCTGCCCCTCAAGCTCTGGAGTGGGATGAGGCCGTGCTGGGGACACGGACAGGGCCACCACAGTCTCAGCTATGGTTTCCACATAAATATATGCACAATTATATACAGGGGGAGGGGGCTCCCTGAGCCTCAGCCTCAGCCCTAGGGAAGGAGAAGGGGAAGAGCACAGACTGCCTTGCCCCTTGCCCAGAGGCAGCAGCACCCAGACTTTAGGAAAGAGAGAAAAGACAAGGGAAGAGGGGAGGAAGAGAGGAGAGAGCTGGGAAAGAGGAGAAGGGGCAAGGAAGGAACAGAGAGGGGATGTGGGCGAAGCCCGGCCGGGGCTACTCCTTAGCCCGGCCAATGATGGCGAGGATGTAGAGGAAGATGTTGATGATGTCTGTGTAGAGGTTCAGGGCCGCAAACACGTACTCCTCAGGGCTCAGAGATAGCTGCTTGTTCCCCAGAAGCAGCTGGGTGTCCACTGCCAGGAACTGGGAGGGGGACACAAAGGGGTCTCAGAAGGGAGCAGCTGGGCTTGGGGCCCAAGGCCGGGGTTCTCCCTGTTACTCACGCAAGTGAAGAGCAGGGCTCCCAGGGAGGCGTAGACGATCTCCAGGATGCGGTTGCGGATGAAGATGCAGAGGATGGCAAAGACCAGCAGCACCACTGTGCTGACCAGGAGCACCCCCATGCAGGAGGTGAAGTCGTACCGGGTCTGGGAGCGGAAAAGCGAGTCAGCGCCCAGGCCCGGGTGGGAGGGCGGGGGAGGGAGAAAGGGAAGGGGGTCTCCCTCACCTGCAGAGAGAAGATGACCACCGTGAAGCAGACGATGGTGGTGATGCCCACGGCCATGATGACGGCATCCGTGTCGTAGAAGCTCGCGATCATGCCCACCATGTAGGACAAGCTCAGGGTCAGGATGGACTGCAGGGGAGGGAGAGGAGACGGGTCAGGACACCCCCTGCCCAGCCCCCCAGCCCAGGGCCCCGAGTCAGGCCACTTCTAAGTGTCACCCCGTGCCTATTTCCAGGAGGGTGCCATCGAGGATGATTAGGGTTCAAGGGCAGAAATCCACTGGTTTCACAAGTTCTATGACCTTAGGTGAAGGGAAAAGATTATAGCTTTATTTTTACTAACCTTTACCTGAATTTAGCATTTCCTTCAATTATAAGTTTAAAAAAAAAAAAAAAAGACCCTTTCTGAGGATGACTTTAGCAGACTTCCAAAGCACTCTAGAAGATGAGGAGCCTGGCCCCTGACCCAGGAGGTGAATGAAAGGAGGGATCCCATCCTTGAGAGAAGTCTGGGGCTTGGAGGCAGAATCCCTGCCCCCCTCACCGTGGGTCTCTAAGTATGGTTCTTCAGACTGAGCCCCTCAAGCTTTAAGGTCTGGGGGTTTACCAAAGCAATGAGGTTCCAGGGGTGCTTCCGTCTAAATTCCCCACAGCAGCTAAGGATGATGAGAGAGACAAAGAAGAAAGCATAGGAGACATAGTATGTCCAGACGTGGGTCCGGACAAAGACCTTCACATCCTCCACAAAGGTGAATGCAGCCACAGAGGAGAGGGTCACAGTCAGCTGCAGGGTAAGGACCAGGAACACCTAGAAGGGAGAGGGGCGTCAGTGGTGGCGAGACCGCCCTGGTGGGAGGCAGGGCACTCCTCACCCAATGTTCCTCCTTAGGCTTCCCAGCCTTCTCTTCCTTCCATTTCTCCCTAGGTGTGAGAATTTCAATTTTCTTTTCCTTACCTTTCGAATAAATGCCCTGCGGATGCTCTGGTCATCCCAGTCCGTGGCTGGGAAATCTTGGTTATCATAATAGGACGGAGGCCCTTCGCCATGATAGTTTCCACGCATTGGTGCTGGGGAAGAGAAAAGGAGAGAAGATCAAGTCTAAGGCCCTCCTCCTATGCCCACACCTCCCTCTCTCCAATCCCATTACTCACAGTTAGGGTCCTGAAACTCCTGTGGCTGTCCATAAGGATTGGTGGGAAAAGGTGGGTAACCCCCTGGTGGGTGTCCCTGCGGATAGGGCCCCTGGGGGTAGGGCCCCTGGGGGTAGGGCCCCTGGGGGTAGGGACCCTGAGGGTACCCTGGTTGGCCATAACCAGACTGAAAGGGGGGTGGTGGGTGGGGGGCCACAGGGTAGGGTGGCATTGGAGGCTGAGACCCTCCAGGGTATCCAGGGTTGGCAGAGGTATTAACATCCCCGGTCACCAAGAAACTCTTTTCATGGGACATGTCGGCAGGTTTGACGATCACCACCTGAGAGAGGAAAAGGAGAGAGATTTTTAAAAAATGAACATAACAAACCAAAGCACAGATTCTCAAACCCAGCCTCCTCTGTGGGAAGTTATGGTCAGGGCTGGGGCCCGAATCCCCAAACCCAGCCATTTGGGGGGAAAAAAGAAAGCTGAAAGAGAAAGAAAATCCCAGCTTCTCTCAGGAACAGCTGTCCCAACCCAAGGAAGGAGAGGGTGGAAGTGTTTGGGGCCTTTTTACCCAGGCCTGGGTTAGAGTCCCTAGGGGAAAAAGACCAGAGAACAGACCACCGCTCCCCATCCCACCCCTCACCCTCATCCTTAACGACAGAAGGTGCTGTACCGTTCCAGAACAAAAGGGAAGAGGTGACCGGGAGAGGGGGACCCCCGGGCTCCCAGAGCCATCTGCTAGTGCCCCCTCCCACCCCATGTTTACAGAGGTGAAGTCAGGCAAGGAAGCTCCAAGGCAGCCTCTGGGCAGGGAGGAGCAGCCCTAGCCTGGGGGGGGGGGGGGAGACCAGGGATCCAGTCTCCACTAACCAGCTGTGGGGATGACCTGGAACAAGTTAGTTCACCTTGTAAGGCCGCATCTTCCTCATCTGTAAAATGGGGGAAGGGGGAGGACACAGATCGGCTACATGGCCTGTAAGGCCCCTTTGAGTCCCATCACTGAGAGCTGCGGGAGGACGGGGTCAGCTCTCCCTTGGCCCATCTTAGGGATGGGAGCCTTGGCTCTCCTTTGGCATCCGTGCCAGGGGGAGAGGGAAGGAGGAGGGCAGCGGGCCCCTGAGGCCCGGGCGCAGCCGTCTACCCTTACCCCTTCTTGCCTTCCCTTAAGCAGCTTTGGGAGGGCGGGGCTAACGGGGCTATTTCCAGCCTCAGAAATCCCCACGGCATCTGTGGGGAAGGGACTGGGTGCCCCAGGGCAGAGCCTGCGGTCCTCATTTCTGACCCTTCCCAGCCAAGTGTGCCTGGAAGCCCAGGACCGGGAGGAGACGGGAAAACAAGCAGGGAGAGCAGATGGGAGGCAGGGAGGGGAGCCAAGAGGGGCTTAGGAGGCCCCGATGGAGGCCAGCCCAGCCGCAGAGGCCGCCTGCCCCCTCCGGTGCGCCCCACTCCCCCCAGCCCCCCCGCAGCCCTCTGATGGGCAGGAGGCCGGCAGGCTCCAGCCTGCAGTGTGGGGATGGGAGAGCGCGCTAAGGGAGGAGCCCGGGGGAGGGAGGGCAAAGTGGGGAAGGGAGAGTGTCAGGCCAGGCAGCAAAGGGGGAAAGCACAGCATGACTGATGCTAGAGAAGGAAGGGGATGGAGAGGGGGAAAGGGGGAGGGGTGGAAATGAGGGAGGGGAGGAATAGAAGGAAGAGATGGAGTGAGGGGAAAGGGAGGGAGCAGGAGGGGGAGAGAGCTGGGGGAGACGGGGAGAGAGGGAGAGGAGAGGGAGAGCAACAGCGGGGGAGAATGGGGGAGAGAAGAGGGAGATGGGAGGGGGAGGGGTGAAACAGATGGGAGGGGGAGGAGGGGGCAACGAGGGGAGATAGGAAAGAGAGGGGGCAAAAAGAGGAGGGGAAGGATAAGGGGGAAGGGAGAGAGGATTGTCGGGGGAGGGGAGGGAGAGAGGGGAAGAGACAGATGGGAGGGGGAGAGGGGTCTGTCGGGGGAGGGGGCAACGCGGGGAGGTGAGAGAAGAGGAAGGAGAGGAGGGAGAGGACTGTCGGGAGAAGGGGCAAAACGGGGAACAGAAGGGAGAGAAGAGGGGGCAGCTGGAGGAGGGGCGAAGAGCAGAGTGGGGAGAGAAGGGGCTGGGGGGCTGCCAGAGCCGGGCGGGGGAGGGGCGGGGGCCGCGTGAGGCCTGCGGGGCCCGCCGGGCGCTGGCGCACCGCGCGCACTCACCCGCTGCCCACGGTCGGGGTCACGGTCACGGGCGGCAGGGGCTGTCGCTCTGCGGTCGGGAGTCTGTCTCGCTGCCTGCCTCTCCCGCCCGGCTGCGCCCCGGGCTCCGGGCTGCGCGGCCGCTGCGGCGGCTGTGGAGAAGCGGGTGGGCGGGCCGGGGGGCGGGGGCGGGCCGGGCCGGGCCGGGCCGGGCCGGGGGTGGGGCCGGAGCCCCGAGCTCCGAGCAGGGGCAGTGGAGGCTCAGCTGCGGGCGGCTGGGCGAGTGCTGGGGAGGGAGCTGGGCTCCAGCTGTCTCCGGAGATGGGGGTGGGGCGGGCACTTCCGGGGCTGTGTGACGTCACTGGTCGGGAGGGGCCCCGCCTCCCACCCCCGGGGGGCGGCTTCTCGCCTGCCAGGGCTTGGGTACCCTCTCTGTGCCCTTGCTGCTCCTGTCATCCCCCTCCATCCCTCGGCTCCTGGCTCCGACCCCATGGTTCACGCCTCATCCCTTCCTTCTTCACCCTCTCCCCTCGTGGAGGGGGTGACTGTTAGAGTGGAAAACGCTTGACTCCTGGCTGCTGCTTGGCTGTGTGACCTTGGGCACGCAGCTGTAACTGAGGGGGCTGAGCTGGATGACCCTGAGCTCCCCTGGCCCTCCTCCCCTCTCCCCCCCGCCTCCATTTCTGTCTCCATCTCCAGGCCCCAGCGCCCCCTTTGTTCTCATCTCCTCCCGAATCCGTTATCCCCCCAGCCCCTCAGTCCCAATAAACCTCCCCTTTCTTCCTCAGCCCCCCTTGAGCCTATCCCTCCTCGTCCCCTTCTGCCCTGCTTCCTTCCTTCCACAAGTTAATTGAGGGAAGCCTCTGAAGCTTATATAAGGATGATAGAAACATGGCTTGTCTCTCTGTCCCCGTGCCCAGCGAACCCTCGGACCGATCCCTAACTTCTGGGCGGCTTCCCCTCCCGGGGGCTGCCTCCAGCTCCTATCACAGCGCCCCAGCCGCAGCCACACCCCAAAGTGGAGGGTGGGACCTCCCGCGTTATAACTGTGGGTCGGGCCCAGCCGCCCGGTCTGCCGCCTGTTTTTGACCGGCCACCCCAGGCCCAAGGTCCCCACCTCTCCCCAAGGGGCCCTGCCGCTAGTTCACCTCTTTGTGCTCAGATTGTGATCCAGGAGTCCGGGACACTTCAGAAACCTTTTATAGTCTGTCCTTGGGACCCTCCTTCCACATAAACCTCCTCTGGCCATTCTCCTCTCTGCTCCGCTTCCCGCCAGGTTGGGGGCTCAGCGCAAGACCTCTCTCGGAGGTCAGTCACTCTCACTTCTGTCCCTGCTCTTTGCCTGGCAAACAGCTGCAGGCCAGGGGTACACTCTGTCAGCTCTGGGTACAGATGCCCTCAGTCCATGCTGGACCTTCACTCGTTTTCCAAGAGCAAAAATTACTCCCTCCCCAGACTTAGCCTTACTTTATTGGGTCTAGGATATGTAGGGTTAGTCAACCCATCCACCAGTGACAGGTTTATGCAAAAGCCCAAGCTCAAATCCAAAGTTTACATCGATAATAAAAAAATGCAAATTTTAAAACAACTCCCAGTTTCAACTTCATGCTCATTAGACTAAAGAAAATGAGAAAAAAAAAAGAAAAAAAAAAAAAGGAAAATGACAAATACTAGAGAGGCTAGGGAAGGACTATTATATTAATGCACTGTTGATTGTACTATAAATTGTTCTAGCTACATTCTAGAGGAATTTGAAAATATAAACTACATAAAAGAAACTTGAGGGGGCATTCTTTTTGACCCATTAGACTGTTGAACTCATAAAGAACTGAAACTGTCTTCTGCTTTTTTGGTTATTCCCATCTCTTAGCACAGTGCCTGGTATTTAGTGTTTAATAAATCTTTACTGGGTGCTCTTGGGCAGTTCATATACTAAATTGGAATGGTACAGAGAAGATTAATATTGACCCCTGTTGTAAGGATGATGTGAAAATTTGTGAACTGTTAAATTTTTTGTAATATTTATTGACAATAATACTACTACTCTAGGTATTTTCCAGAGAGATCAATGACAGAAGGAAAGAATTCAGATGTTAAAAACTACTTATAGCACACACACACACACACACACACACACACACACACATATTAGCAGAATTATTTGGGGCATCGAAGCACTGAAAACAAAGAGGATGTCCATCAATGCAATGGCTGAACAAATTAGTACAAATAAATGCAATGGAATGTTATGTGGTAAGAAATAAAGAAGGGGAAAGATTTAGAGAAACCCAAGAAGACTTATAAGAACTGATACAGAGTGAAATAAGCAGAAACAGAACAAATTATGTACAATGACTACCATAGTGTAAAGGACTATACCTTTGAAAGACTAAAGAAGTCTTGTCAGTGCAATGAAAAGCCCAGAAAAGTGATGATGAAACCAGCTTCCCAGATAACTCCGAGTCTTTCTAAATGGCAAATTATAGATCTACTTTGGCAGAGCTCCTCATTGGGAATTCCTTATACTGGAAACTTGTGAATTGTGGGTCCTATCTCATGCCCCCCAACAAAAACTGTCTCCACTTGCCTTCACTTCTTCACCTTCCTCTCACTTCTTAACTCCTTGCAATTTGGTTTTGACCTCAATATCCAAATAAAACCCTCTTTGAGGTTATTAATAACCTCTGAATTGATAAGCCTAATGGTCTTTTAGCAGTTCTCATTTTTCTAACTAGAGATAACCAGTGCTAGGTCAGGATGACATGGATTCAAATCCAGTCTCAGACACTTGCTGTGTGATTCTGGGAAAATCACTTATCCTTTGCCTCAATTTCCTCATGTGTAAAATGTGGATGATAATAGAACCTACTCCTTTGGATGATCGTGAGCATCAAATGAGATATTTGTATAAGAAAGTACTTAGCACAATTGCTGGCACAAGGTAGATGCTTCCTTCCTTCCTTCCTCCTCTGCAGGATTTGGCACTATTAACCATATATATCCTCCGGGACACTTTCTCCTCCTGGAATTTTTATAATTCCACTTACTTGGTTTTTCTCTCTTTACATTTCAGACTTTTTTGCTAGATCATAATATCTGCACAGCCCCTTAACTAAGGGTATCTTAAGAGTTTAAGCTGTTATCTCTTCTCTTCTGTCTCTTGGTCTCTCTCTCTCTCTGTGTCTTTCTCTTTCTCTCTCTCCTTTCCTTACTCCTTCTTTCCCTTCTTTCTTCCATTTCTCTATATCTATCTATAAATCTATATTTATATGCACATAGGATCTCTTAACTCACTAAGAAAGGGAAAGATTTAGAAAAACCTAAGAAGACTTACATGAACTGATACAAAGTAAAGTGAGTAGAAGCAAAACAGCATACACAGCAACTTCTATATTGTAAAGGGCTATAACGCTTAGGGTTCTCCTCCCTTTCTGTGGATTCAATGGTTATATCGATTCAGATGACTCCCCATTATCTACTTCTTCCATCCTGACCCTGATAACCACCATTGAAAGGAACAACACGTATGGAAAGGGAGCCCACCAACACTGCTCCCCAAATCTCACTGGCAGAGAAAACAAGTCTCCTTCAATTACAAGCAGGTCAGACCATTTTGACCATCCCCTCCTCTCAGACACACGTGGAATCAGGCCAGTGCACTGAACCCAAGAGCTCCACAAATAACAGTTGCTCCTTCCAGCTTTTCTTGCAGCTTGGCCCCCAAAATCATAGTTCAGGGAAGCGACCCTTTTGAAGATGTGACCTGGTCACTTCTTCAGGTGCTAAAGTCCTTTTCTTCCCAGCAACTACAGCTACTGAAGACCCAAATTCTTACCACAAAAGTCCTTAGTCCTATCAAATGGTTCAATATCAGAAAAGCAATATGATTTTATTGCTGGAAATAATATTAAAGAAGATGTATTACCATGGGCTTGGGTTCCTGAAGATCATGAACCTTTCTATCTCTTATGTAGTTAAAACATTCTATCTTTATCATCTCCCCAAACTAGGATGTAAACCCTTTGAGAATAAGAACTTTCTTGCTTTTCTTTTGTGTCCTCAGTATTTAGCCCAGTGCTTTGTATGCAATATTAATAAATACTTTTTCATTCATTCATGGACAAATTTAACCTTAATCTCTCTCCTCAGTTTCAGCCCGCATTACCAATTGTTTGTTGGACATCTCATCTCTAATAGGTCACATCTCCATAGAAGTCCTGTAGGCACCTCCAAATCTTCTTAAATTTCCCACTTCTCCAAGATTCTTTTTCTTTTCTTTTTTGTTTTGTTTTTGAAGGTACCATCATTCTTCCAGTTCCTCAATTCAAATTTGGAACTCATCCTTGACTTTCCTTTGATCTCATCACCCATAACCAATCAATATCTTGTTTATTCTAAGCTGTTCCCTGCTTATCACTCACCATACTAATTTAATCCTTTCTTCTCACTTGGACAGTCTCCTAATTATACTCCTTCCTTCTGATCTATCTTTAATATGACTGTGAGTTCAGTGGGGTCAGAAATGGTGCCATTTTTTCATCTCTCCTTCCCTGAATATGAAATGGGGAATATTAGCGACTGGTGATTCAGGAATGGTCTTTTATCAGAGGTGGCAGTTAAGCTGAGTCTTGGAGGGAATTAGGGATTCTAAGAAGTGAAAATGGGAAGGGAAAACATTCCAGGTGTAAGTGGTGCTAATGTCACTTTCTCTTATCCCCTCTCCTATTATTTTCTTTGTCTCTATTCACACTATTGTTTATCCGAGTACCCAGGGTGACATCATTTTAAGGAGCAGAGAGAAAAGTACAGTAATGTGTCGACTACTCACTATACCCTTCCCCCGTCACCAAAAATATGTCCTAGATCCCTGCTTTCAATGGCCAGGAAGTTGTATAATAAGAAGAAGGGAACTGGTTTTCTCTCTTTATCTCGTTCTTTAGAGACATTTCCTGCTTGTCACACTGGACAAGCAACTCTGCCCTTTCACCAATACTGTGGACCCACCTGCAGCCACAGAAACTGCTCAAGGCAAGCACTGCAGAAGTGATAAAAAATAATCTTGACATCTAAGACTCCAGCAGCTTATGGGATCAGGATGGGTGACACTCTTCCTTGGCTTATGAGACTCTTTCTCTTCTGTGTTATCCAAACTCCAGGCAGATTCACAGATATGGAAGCCCTCCCATGACCTGTGGCTGGCTCACCTGCTCTATGGGTAGTGACGGACAGGTGGGCTGGCTAGCCTTCTCCCTGGGGTTGTTTCTCTGTGCTAGGATGAAGGCTGTGCTGGCAGCTAGACCAAACTGGCAAATACTGCTTTTTTCAGCATCAGTATCTGGTACATAATTAAGTGTTTAATCTGTTTGTTGACTGACCCACTGTTCCTTTGACACCTCAAAGAGAAAATATAAGAGGGAACATGGGAGGAGATTTTGCAAATATGATTGGGAGTAGAGTGCCCTGTGTAGAAATATCCAATCTTTTGTCTTCACTTTTTCCATATGCCACTATGTGGCACATTAGAGAGATTTTGTTCTATGATTGTGCAGGGCTGTTTGGACTCAGAGAATAATTTGCAGAACCAGGGTTGGGGTAAAGGATTTTTCTTGCTTTAATAATTTGGAATAGGGGGCATCTAGGTGGCACAGTAGATAGAGCACCAGTCCTGAAGTCAGGAGGATCTGAGTTCAAATGTGGTCTCAGACATTAACACTTCCTAGCTGTGTGACTCTGGGCAAGTCACTTAACCCCAATTGCTTCAGCAAAAATAATAATGATAATAATAATTTGGAATCATTTGGCCATGTTATTATGCCTTAATCTAATTCCAGAACCTGGCTGTTGAATCTGCCATTTGAACAAACACCTAAGACTATACAGCTACTTCTTGGCTAATGGCTTGAGAATAGTGCTATCTAGTGGACAATTTAGATATTGTATTACTTTTCTAGAAAACCAATGTAATGGGAAAAAAAAAAAAAAACTTATTGAGTGCTGAACTATGTGTAAAGACACAAATGGGAAAGCAAGACAGTCTTTTCTTTTTTTTAGTTCTTTTTAAATTTTATTTTATAATTATAACTTTTTTTGACAGTACATATGCATGGGTAATTTTTTATATTATCCCTTGCACTCACTTGTTTTGATTTTTCCCTTCCCTCCCTCCGTCCCCTCCCCTAGATGGCAAGCAGTTTTATACATGTTAAATATGTTGTAGTGTATCCTAGATACAATATATGTGTGCAGAACCGAATTTCTTGTTGCACAGGAAGAGTTGGATTTAGAAGGTAAAAATAACCTGGGAAGAAAAACAAAAATCCAAATAATTTATACTCATTTCTCAGTGTTCCTTTTCTGGATGTAGCTGATTCTGTCCATCATTGATCAACTGGAACTGAATCAGCTCTTCTCTATGTTGAAGATATCCACGTCCATCAGAATACATCCTCATACAGTATTGTTGTTGAAGTGTATAATGATCTCCTGGTTCTGCTCATTTTACTCAGCATCAGTTCATGTCTCTCCAAGCCTCACTGTATTCATCCTGCTGGGACAGTCCCTTCTTTCAAAGAACTGTGTTTCTGTTTTATTATTAAAGATTTTTATTTTCAAAACTCACATAGATCATTTTCAACATTCACCTTTGCAAAACCTTGTGTTCCAAATTTTTTCTTTCACTTTTCCCAACCCCTCCCCTAAATGGCAATCCAATATATGTTAAACATGTGCAATTCTTCTATACATATTTCCACAATTAACATGCTGCACAAGAAAAATCAGATCAAAAGGGAAAAAAATGAGAAAGAAAACAAATGCAAGCAAACTACAAAAAGGGTGAAACTACTATGCTGTAATTCACATTCAGTCCCAGCGATTGTTTTTTTGTTTGTTAGTTTGTTTGTTTTTGAGGCTGGGGTTAAGTGACTTGCCCAGGGTCACACAGATAGGAAGTGGTAAGTGTCTGAGACCATATTTGAACTCAGGTCCTCCTGAATTCAGGGCTGGTGCTCTATCCACTGCGCCACCTAGCTGCCCCAGTCCCAGTGATTGTGGAGAAAATCACAAAACTGTCCAAATAGGCTTCTTTCTGGATGGAGATGGCTCTCTCCATCACTAGACCATTGGAACTGGCCTGAATCATCTCATTGTTGAAAAGGATCATATCCATTAGAATTTTGCAGTTGCCGTGTACAATGATCTCCTGGTTCTACTCATTTCACTTAGGATCAATTCATGTAAATCTCTCCAGTTCTCTCTGAAATTATTCTGCTGATCGTTTCTTATAGAACAATTATATTCCATAACATTCATATACTATAACTTATTCAGCCATTCTCTAATTAATGGGCATCCACTTAGCTTCCAGTTTCTAGCCACTATAAAAAGAGCTGCTATAAATATTTTTGCACATGTGGGCCCTTTCCCCTTTTTTATGATCTCTCTGGGATACAGGTCCACTGCTGGATTAAAGGGTATGTACAGTTTGATAGCCCTTTGGGCACAGTTCTAAATTGCTCTCCAGAATGGTTGAATCAGTTCACAACTCCAGCAACATGTATTAGTGTTCGTTTTCCCATCTTCCCTCCAACATTTGTCATTATCTTTTCCTGTCATCTAGTCAATCTGAGAGGTATGTAGTGATATCTCAGAGTTGTCTTATTTTCATTTCTCTGATCAATAGTGATTTGGAGCATCTTTTCATATGATTAAAAATAGTTTCAATTTCTTCATCTGAAAATTGCCTGTTCATATCTAGACCTTTTATCAATTGGAGAACAGCTCAAATTCTTATAAATTTGAGTTAATTCTTTATATATTTAAGAATGAGGCTTTTATCAGAACCCTTAAGTATAAATTTTTTTCCCAGTTCATTGCTTCCCTTCTAATCTTGTCTGCATTGGTTTTGCTTGCCCAAAACTTTTTAACTTAATATAATAAAAATGATCCATTTTGCATTCCATAACGTGCTCTAGTTCTTCTTTGATCACAAATTCCTTCCTTCTCCACAGATCTGAGAAGCAGACTATTATTTGTTCTTCTAATGAGAGCTGAGTTTCTTATTGGAGGATTAATATATATTGAAAACTTTAGCTGTAAGTTGGATGGAAAAGTCCCATTCTCCTTAGTATAAAGTGGCAAAACAAATGGTAATGAATCTTCTTTAATATTATTTCTACTAATAAAACTTTACTTTCTGATTTTAAATCATTTAACAAGATTGTGGTAGTATTTTCTTTCCCAGATTTTCAGAGTTAGTTGCCAAATCACATTTCCAAAAGATTTATTCCCATCTCTCAACCCAATCTCACCTACTCTCAACCTCTTATTCTAAAGCTACCCAGCTCTTCCACTATGATTTTTAGAATACCTGGTACATAAGTAGCAAATTAGATTTCATGTTTTTTTTTTTTTTTTTCCTTTCTCATTTCATCTATTTTATTGCTCATTGAGACTTGGCTCTTACTTAATGACACAGCCTCCTTGGCAACCTTTTTCAGCACTGACTTTATTCCTGATTTACTGATCATGGAGCTGGATTACTTCTTGCCACTCATGGCCATTTCTAGATTCTGCCTCTATCACCATCACTGAGGTTCATTCAATGCAGTTTTTATCATGCAATCAAGACTCTGGTAGCTAGTGTTTCCTTATCTCTGGGACACTCCCCTTTCTTCCTTAATGCATTCAGTGTCAGGCTCAGTCTTTTCTCTTCACATCCTACCTTCATACTAACTTACTTCATACTTTAACATACCTAGTGATATTCTCTCAAATTCCCTAACTGTCCAATTCTGCAAGTTACTTATTTCTCTTAACTCCTCATCATCACTCCACCTTAACCACCCAAAGACACCCTTGCCTTTGTCACAAATACCCTTGCTGTTGTCATATCCTTGCTCTTGTCACAAATACACTAATCCATGTTCATGAACCCTGAAATTCTTTTATCTGATCATAATCTAATTGTCATTCCACCTCAGCTTTTGCCTTGAAATCCTAACCCCTGTTCTTTCTCACTGTAACCTCCAATCATGGCACTCCATAGTTTTTTCCCACCTGTATTGGCTTTCAACTCTACCCTGTCCTCTTCTCTCAAGTCCCTTTTCCCTTTATCCTATCAAAGATCTTGCCTTTCCAAATTCCAGTCTTGGATTGAGCCCCCATACACTATTTAGGTTCCTACTCACTTTCTACAGAATAAAGCTGAAGAAAATCACAAAACTGTCCAAACTGGATCCACTACAAGTTTATGTTACATAAGCTCAACTGGGACTTCATTGCAGCAAGGCAATCCTTTTATACCAACCTGATCAATTTATTGCTCCATTCACCACAGTGGCTATTTCAAAACTGTTTATCCCTGCTCAAACAACCTCCAGACTGAGAACCTTGCCTCATATTTCATTTTTAAAATTTGAGGCTATTTACCAAGAGCTCCTCCTTCCTTTTTCTGCTTCTTGCCTCACCCAGATGACTTCTGTTCCTTTATCCCTCCCTTACACAAAAAGGTGGCCTTTCACCTTGTCAAAGGAAACCCTCTAAGTTCACAAGGGATTCCATTCTATCCTTCACTATCATTCCTATTCTCTCACTAGTTTTTAATAGTGCTTTGCCTACTGACTACATTCCCTACAAACTTCCTATGTCAACCTAAAAATTAGCTTGATTCATCTATCTTTGCTAGCTATTCTTATATTTCTTTTAACTAAATTCCTTGAGCAGACCAACTACAATAGATGTCTCCACTTCCTTTTCTCTCGCACTTTTTAATTCTTAGCTGCCTGTCCATCAACATTAGTATTCCACTGAAACTGCTCTCTCCAAAGTTACTAATTACAAAGAACAAGCATGGCCAGAAAGAATAGATGTAAGAAGGCACCTTTTCAGAGATGGGAGGTCCATGGTCATGAAAAATTGCATATGACCTTTTAATATATTGAATGGTTTGGTGGATTTCCCCCCCCTCTTCTTTAAGTTTTTCTTTAAAATATCCTTTGGTGTATGGATTAGATTGGCCCTCCAGGAGAAGTAAGGAAAAGAAATGTTAGAAGGAATTTAGGCCATGTAAAAACAAGATATCAATGAAAAAAAATACACAAAGAGAAAGGAGTTTATATTCTGATAGAGACAACATATAAAGGAAAGTGGTGGCCAAGGAAGGGAAGTTTGATCTGAGATCTCATGGGGATAGTGAATTGATCCATAATATAGAAACTGACATAAAATATGCACTTTCTAGAAGCAATGGTACCATTGATCTAATTCCAAAGCAAGAGGTGGAAAAGGGAGGAGCAGTAGGTGATGGCTAGGTGAACAGGATGTGATCCAACTATCAACTTTCTCCCAGTCTCTAATCCCATACCACCATCTAATCAATGGTCATATAATACCTAAATGTCCTATATTCCAGGGCTTCTTAAACTTTTTCCACTTGCAACTCCCTTTTTGCTTAAGAAATTTCTAGGTAACTCCAGGTATTAGTATATAAAATAGTATATAAATCATTTATTGATAATAAAGCATAGAGTACCAGCCCTGAAGAAAAGAGGACCTGAGTTCAAAT
The DNA here is from genome assembly GCF_048593235.1 of Sminthopsis crassicaudata. Lineage (NCBI taxonomy): Eukaryota > Metazoa > Chordata > Mammalia > Dasyuromorphia > Dasyuridae > Sminthopsis > Sminthopsis crassicaudata. The sequence goes on along the minus strand of NC_133617.1, from coordinate 75,537,289 downwards.
TTTGTTTCAGACACTTAACACTTCCTAGCTGTGTGACCCTGGCAAGTCACTTAACCCCAATTGCCTCAGGAAAAAAAAAGATAATTTTGTGACCCCAATATTATGAGACCCCAAATGGGGTCAAGACCCACAGTTTAAGGAACTGGGCTATCAGCAATCTAACTCTGGTAACATGCTCAAAACAGAATTCACTTCTCATCTTCCCCAAGTCCACCCTCATTCTAACTTCCCTTTTTCTGTCGAGTTCTGCACAACAGAAAGAATTTACTCAGAGTCGAAGAACAAGGGTTCAAATCTCACTACTTATTACCCGTGTGGTCATACACCATGACCAAGTCTCACCACTTCTCTTGAGCTCCATTTCTTTATCTACAAAACCAGGGGTCAGACTAAGTAACCTCTGAGATCTAGCCCTAAATCAGAAACCAGAGGTCCTGAATGATCCAACCATTCTGGAGAGCAATCTGGAACCATGCCTAAAGGCTATAAAATTATTGGGTCTTTATCCCAAGGAAATCATAAAGGAGGGAAATGGACCCATATCTGCAAAAATGTTTGCAGCAGCCCTTTTTGTGAAAGCAAAGAATTGGAAAATGAGTAGATGCCCATCAATTGGGGAATGGCTGAACAAGCTGTGGTACAAGAAGGTAATATAATATTATTGTTCTATAAAAAATGATGAACAAGCTGATTATAGAAAGGCCTAAAAAGATTTACATGAAATGATCCTGAGTGAAACAAGCAGAACCAGGAATACATTGTACACAAAAACAGCAAGAATGTGTGATGATCATCTATGAAAGCCTTGGTTCTTCTCAGTGGTTCAGTGATCCGAAGCAATCCCAATGGACTTTGGACAGAAAATGCCATCTTCATCCAGAAAAAGATCTGAGAATGTAAATCAACACATGCTATGTTCACTTTTTAAAAATGTCTCGCATGGGTTTTCCCTTTTGTTCTGATTTTTCTCTCCCAACATGATTCATAAAGCAATGTGTATTAAAAATAAATAAACTTACTACAAAAGAGGAAGGGAGGAAAGAAGGAAGGAAGGAAGGAAGGAAGGAAGGAAGGAAGGAAGGAAGGAAGGAAGGAAGGAAGGAAGGAAGGAAGGAAGGAAGGAAGGAAGGAAGGAAGGAAGGGAGGGAGGGAGGGAGGGAGGGAGGGAGGGAGGGAGGGAGAAAAGGGAGGAAGGGAAGGAGGGAGGGAGTGAGGGAGGGAGGAAAGGAAGGAAGGAAGGAAGAAAGATCAGAGGCCCCGGATTAAAATTTTGGCTTTCACTTAATAAGTGATTTTGAGCAAGTGCCATTACCTACCTTCAGTATCCCTGAATGGATGGATCTGGGTGACTTGAGTACCTCTCCAGTTCCACATTTCTATACACTAATAGTAATAGAATTTAAGTAGCACCTACTATGTACTAGACTATTAAGAATATCTTATTTTTTCCACATAACAACTGGGAGGAGGGCATAGGAGAAGTACTGTTATTATTTCCATTTTACATATGAGGAAACTGAGGCAGGCAGAGTTAAGTAGCTTGCTCAGGGTCATACATCTAATATATAGCTGAGACAATTTAATTCAGTTCTGAATATTGATCTCGAATTCTAACCACTGCACCACCAGCTACTATTGTTTTCCCTTGCGGCAATTGGGGTTAAGTGACTTGCCTAGGTCACACAGCTAGGGAGTGTTAAGTGTCTGAGATCGGATTTGAACTCAGGTCCTCCTGACTTCACATTGTCCACTGCACCACCTAGCTGCCCCTACGAGCTCCTTCTTAAATGATATGAGATCCGGCTCGGCCCCGCCCGGGAACTTGTAGCCAAAGTTTTTGCTTTTGGTTTCGTTTCTTTGTAAGAGGAAAGAGGTGTTTCTGATTTCCAGGGAGCTCGCCAAGCCGCTGCCCCAGAGCCGGGACGCAGAAGCACGGGAGCATGAGTGAGGGGGAGTCCGGGGCGCTGGTGGAGCTCCGGGGGCTGCCCCAAGCCGCGTCTGATGAGCTGGTAACCTTATACTTTGAGAACCGGCGACGCTCGGGGGGCGGTCCTCTGCGGGGCTGGCAGCGGCTGGACCGTGGCGGGATCCTCACCTTCCAAAAGCCGGAGGGTAAGGAGGCGCGAGGCTGGAAGTGTGAATGACTCAGGAGAGGGGGGTGGGGAGGACCCTGGAGCCAAAGAAAGGCTCCTCGCCCAGAATCCTGACCTCCCCCATCCTCTCCTTCAGATGCCCAGAGAGTCCTGGCCCGGGCTAGCCACGTGCTGCAGGGCACGGCCGTGAGTGTGGCCCCTTCTCCACCCCGAGCTCCCCAGCGTCTGCTGCTCTTGGGCCTAAAGCCGGGCACGACCCCGGAGCTCCTGGAGCTGTATGTGGAGAGTGTCTTAAGCACCCAAGGGGAGTGTCAGGCCCTCGCCAGTCCCCGGCCAGACCGGGCCCTGGTACAGTTACCCACGCCTCTCTCGGAAGCAGGTGAGAGATCTGAGGGGGCTGGACTGACACGGGAAATATGGAAAGGGCAGTGGAAGGGGGCTGGTAGGGTGGGAGAAGGGGGAGAAAAGAATTGTTCCAAAGTTCTCCAGCCTTTCTGTCTTTCATACGGCAGAGTTTAAAGAGCTGGCTACTAGATTCAGGGGGAAAACACTGGACGGCGCCACGCTGGCACCAGCCTGGGTGCCCCGGGCTCGCGCTGTGAGGGTTGTGGGGGGAGATCAGCCCCCAGCTCCTCTGCTGCTTCAGCGCTACCTGGAGAACGAAGGCCACAGTGGGGGCGGTGCCCTGGAGGGGCTGCGGATATTACCCGGGGCCCTGGGAACGGTTGCGACCTTCCAGCGGTGGGAGGGTGAGTACCAGTCCTTCACTTGCCCCTCATTTCCCGGGGTCTGGGCTGCGTGGGAGGAGCAGCTCGGGATGTCAGCTGGAGCTGGGCTTTTCTAGCAATCCCAATACCCCACCTTCCCTATCTGCTTATTTGGCCGGAGGTCCCCAAACCGCCATTAGCTCCCTAGAGGTGCTAGCTTCCGAAGGATTCTTCCCTCTCGCAGTGGCGGAGCGCGTGCTGAGTAGATATCACCGCCTTAGCGGATCAGAGCTAAACATTGTCCCCCACTATGATGTTTTGGATCCTGAACTTGACCATGAGCTTAAAGCGGAGGAAAGAGTGATACCAGCCTTGGGAGAAATGATTTCCACTGAGACACCAGGAGAGAAAGTGCCCGGAGAGACCTTTGGAGAAGTAGAGCCTGTGGAGAGACCGGAAGGCACAATAGCTGTGAAGGCAACAGGGCTTACAGTCCCTATGGAGAGCGTCAAAGAGACAGTTCCTTTGAAGGAGTCAGTGACTGTGGAGAGACCAGAGGCACTAGAACCCGTGGGGTGCATAGTGCCCGAGGAAACCATGCCAGAGGGGAAATCAAGCGAGCCAGTAGGTGACCCCGTGCCCAAGAAGGTGATGCCCGTGGAGATCCTGGTGCCCATGGAGCCAGGAGCCCTGCGATTTTTGCAACTCTATTACCAGGAGTTTCTTGCTAGCCTTGATGAAGTGATCCTCTGCCCAATACATGGCCCGAATGTCACTGGCTTTCAGGTGAGTTCCTCCTGATGCTGTGTGTGGGCTATTCTGAACACACTGGTAGTCTATAGAGAACAGTGACATTTTTAGGAGAATAGATCAAGTAAAAGAAGTTCCAGTATCTTCAATGATCCCTGATTCTTATCTCCCTTCTTGTCTCTATGGCAAGCTGTGGTATAAATACTCCCTCCCTGGCCTCTGGAAGTGGTCAGGTTAACTGATTAATTCTTGTCTTTCAAAGTTGTTTTTCTTGACAATGATGCTGTCCTTGTATAAATTGTTCTGCTCTTATAACACCTCACTATCTTCAAGGTTCAGCTCAAATACTACTGCTTTAAAGATCCCTTTCCTAATTTCACCTGTTTATATTGTGCCATTCAATTACTTTTAATTTCTCTTGTATTTGTTCATTTGCTTTCTTGAAGAGCTGTTGAGAGGCACAAATGAGATAATCCATGGAAGGTATTTTGCAAACCTTTTTCAATTGTTGTTATTATTTATTAGTGAATTAACTAGGTTACCAGGAATAACCATGTGCCTACAGAGATAGGAATTATCTTTCCATCTCAATGCTAGATGGGGATTTCTAATCTCTTCCTGTTTAGAAGCTCCACTCCAAGCTCTGTCCCTTACTTTCTTGTTTCCTACCTAAGAGGATTCTCCAACTTGTAGGTCACTGAAAAAAGAAGGAAAACTCAGACTTAATATAAGGAAAAGTCTGACAATTGGAGCTATCCCTAAGTGGGATGAGTTGCTTTAGGGATACAGTGATTTCCCCATCATTGAAGTTCTACAAGAAAAGATTTAGATGAACACTTTTCAGGAAAGCTATGGAGATAATTATTATTCTAGAATGTTGAAAAATGACAAGAGAGATTCCATTTAATTCAACAAATTATTCTATGTATAAAACACTGTACTAGCCACTAAGATATCAAGTCAAAAATGCCAAGCCCCTGGCTCATGGAGCTTATATTCATCCTGTTGGGGGAAGCAAACAATAAGTAACTAACGAGATATAAAACAATTTTAAGAGATAGATAGTATTATCAACTGGGGGATTAGGACAAACCTCATGCAGGAGATAGCCCCAGAGTTGCATTTTGAAGGGAAGTAAGGATTCTTTAAAAATTAAGCAGAAGCCAAAGTATGACTACCAGACAGAATTTATATTTTATAATAGAGGCAATAGTGGGTCATTGAAAATTAACCGTGAATGGGTTCTGGATCAAGTGACTGAGCACATTCTGCCAAGTTCAGATTTCTGTTGACACCTAGTTTCCCCTGGTCCCTCCCTTATCTTTTTCCGCTGGTCACCCAGGGAAACATCTCCCAGGGTCTCACCAGAATAAGTTTAGAATAGAACTAGAATAAGTTCTAGTAAACCAGAATAAGTTTACGACTTCACTAGCATAACCTCCGCAGCTCTGATAGCAGACATCCCTTACTGACAAAGAGGTAGCTTTCCTTTCCCCTAACTCAGCAGTCTCCCTCTGAACTTTTCTTGTATCCACAGCTCAGTGGGGCACTGGAGCCATGCCAGGCTGCCAAAGAGTTCCTACAGAGTCTTCTGGGCAGCATTGGGTCCCACACGCTACCTCTGAAGCATCCAGGCAGCCTCTGCTTCCTACTGGGCACTGAGGGCCAAGAGCTCCTCAAAGCCCTGGAGGCCCAGTTCCATTGCGCCCTCACAGTGGAGCAGCAGGTGATGGTGGCCCTTGATGCAGCCCCTGTGGAGGTAGCCCCCTTCACCTTTCCCTCTAAGCCCTGCCTCTGATGTCTGAGCTGTGTGTTCTCTCTTGCCACCCCTCCCCCCATCTCAAATCTTACTCCCATTCCAACCCTCCTAACCTTGGGCTGCTGTTCCCAAAAGACACACATAAGGACTGAGAATATAGAATCCTCACTCCTTTTCTTTCCATCTGATCCTCTTCCCACAGCCTGACTCCAGGGACCTTCTAGAATCACCAGCCAGCTGGACCCACCCCTCCCCGCCCCCTAGCAGCACTGTTTCAGACACTTTGGCCATTCAGATGGGTATGAGCATCCCCCCTCTCCAGCTTCACACTGCCCCTCTCCTGCTTTTTACCCCTCCAACTCTCTCTGTCTACCTGACCTTCAGAGGAGAGCAGGAAGTTTCTGGATACCCTGAAGATTCTAGATGATGAATGGCTTGCCCTGGAGATGGAGGAGAGGGTGGCAGCCCCTGGCAGACCTGAGGAATTACTGAAGGAGGAGGCAGCTCTTCAGGTGGCCCTGCATCACTCCCTGGAGGAGACAAGGACTCTAAAGCGGGCGCTGATGGGCAGCGGTGGCGCTGACAGTAGTGGAAAACTCGTGGCACATGTTGCCCTGGATCAGGACCCCGGGGAGCTGGGCCCAGCTTTGGAGACCGCTCTCAGGGAACAGCTTCGAGAGGAGAGGGTGATGGGTGTGGACCAGGACTTACCCCCTGCACTCTGGTCCTGCCTGGAGAAGCACCACGACGTGACTATTACCCTGCAAGGAGATTGTGCTGTCTTAAGTGGCTACGGTTGCCAGCCTTCCTGTGCTGCCAGTCACTTCCGAGAACTGATGGCTGCCCCTCTGAATCAGAGCTACACATCAGTTCCAAACCTTGCCGGAGCACAAGGTAAAAATGGCACTCACCTCTTACGACCTTTACATTTGTCCTCCTTGCTCTTTTGCCCATCTACCCAATGCTTTTCCCTCTCCCTTTCCCCACACTCAGACAACAACAACTGAATGTCTGGACCTTGGGGAGGGAAGGGATGAAGGTCCTGGTTCTGTGTGTCCCCCAATTCATCAGTAGTGCCTCTAGAGCTGGAATGCCTGGCAGAGAGCAGCGAGGAATTCCAGGAGACAGTCCAAGCTTTTTACAGCTCCTTGGACAACCTCTGCAACAAGATTCGAATTATCAAGGTAAGCCTAAAGTCCAGCCCTCCCTCCTACCCCATCCTGGGCTCTCCTGAGCACTGCATGTGTATCCCCCATTTCTTTCACTACAAACACTATGCCCTTTATCAGCTCCCTGCAGTTCTACCCTGGCCTGGAAGATCAGAAGAGAAGCCTCTTTCTTCTGTCCATCATGGTGAAAGCCTGGGGCTTGCTGGGACTTATAGGCTGAGATTCTATTTTATTTGATTTTAAAATGGTGGCCACCTTCTTCACAATATATCTCCTTTCACATCTGGAATTCCTTACCTGTCTATGATAGGTGGGAGGTATAGCTCACTGACACTTCGCTAGGATTGTATCAGAGTTCTCATGCCTTTTGTTTGTGAGCTTTTCATTTACACAACTCTAATCCTTGTCCATCTTGTTCTCCTGGTTCTGCTCATTTTAGTCTGCACCAATTCATACCAGTAGCTTCCCAAGATCCTTAAAATTCTTCATTGTCATTGTTTCTTATGATATTATATTTTATATACTAATATCATATTTCTTATGATACTGTAAAGACACAAAGGGGCCTGGATTTGTGGTTTCATTAGTATAAGGAATTCCCAGTTGAAGAAACTTCCTCTAAAGAAGTCGGAATTATTCATATTTCTATGAAAAATTACCCTAAATCATTAATAAAGAAAGAAATGCAGATTAAAACAATTTTAAAGTACCACCTCATGCTCATCAGCTTAGCTAAGATGACAGAAAAAGAAAATGCAGGAGGGATGTGGAAAATAGGTACACTAATGCACTGTTGTTGGACTGAACTAATTCAGCTATTCTGGGGGAAAAAAAAAACACTCAAAAAAATCTCTTAAACTATGCATACCCTCTGCACCAGGTATATTGCTATGAAGTCTATACACCTAAGAGATCAAATAATAAGAAAAATGAGCCATATGTATAAAAATATTTATAGCAGCTTTTTTTGATGATAAAGAATTGGAAATTGAAAGGATGGCCATTGATTGGGGAATGGCTTGAACAGATTATAGTATACAGTTATAGAGTTTTAGGTCTGGATGCAGAAAGACCTCTAACACTTATAGTTGTTTCATCCTAAATATCTCTTACCCTTTGTTTGCCTCAGTTTCCACACCTGCAAAATAGGTATAATAATAATACCTATTTTTCATGATTGTTGTGAAGATCAAATGATATATTTGTGAAGCACTTTATAAATCTTAAAGCTTAATGTAAATGCTAACTTATTATTATTTTTCCTTTGGAAATGGTGATATTAATCTTTTCACTATTATAAAGAAAATGGTTTGTAAGTTTTAAATTGCTATTTATTATTGTTTTAATTATTATTATTTCTTTCCCCTACTATCTCTCTTCTACTGCCCATGACAACCTCAGGTTTGAATCAGGAAGTTGAAGGAAGGAAATTGGGGCTTTTCCCCAAGTTTGAAGACAGAGGGTTAGGCACAAAGGTCATGGCTTGCTCCTAGGAGGCTTTAAGGGAAAAAAAGAAATGCATGAGAGTTCCCTAAGACCAAGAAGGCACCCCTAGAGGGATGCTTTAAAAAGATTTCTCTTGAATATCATGACCTTCTCCCAACACTACCACTGCTTTCTGAGCCTTTATTTCCCCCCAACTCCTATTGCCCCCCCGCCTGTCCTGGCTTGTGTCACCATCCTCAGCAAACTGAACTGAACCTCCTGGAGGCTTCCTTGTTGCTGAGTAAGGCCCAGAGAAATGCTCTCTCAGTAAAGATAGAGGTTCCAGGCTGATATTGGGGTTTCAGGGGTCCTGAAGTTTACAAGGGTTACTTAGCACAACCATGAGACTCAAGTGGGTGCAATTTTTCCCAGGAAGAAACAAGCTTCATTTTTACTAAGTAGAAAACTGAGGCAGGAAAGGTTAAGTGGCTTGTCCATGATGACACAGCTAGCAGCCTGTTTGAATCCAAGTCTCTTGAGTCTAAATGCATTGCTGTCACCTCTAGGCTCTGCCTTGGGCCTAGAGGTAAAGCTATTGTGGACTACCCCCTCCCCAACTTCCATCTTGACCTCTGCCCACTGTTAAGTTCTACAGGTGACTTAGTTTGCCTTCTAGGGCCATCCAGAAGTCATTATCACTGCTGGGGACTCATTAGGTCACATCCTGGAAAATGAAGGGAAATTGCTTCTTGACTTTTTGGTCCAGATCAGTCCCCAAAGTTCTAGGAGCATTCTTGGGGTCTTTGGAGTATGTTGGGGGACACAGCTTCTGGCCTAGTTGAATTATTGCCCACTGAATGTCAGCTTCTCTTTCCCCTTAGATCCAGAGGGTGTCTCTTCCCCTGCTCCAGAGTCAATATGAACTCCATAAAAAGAAGCTGGCCCAGTCATGTCCCCAGCACCCTATTGAACGAATCCTGTATCATGGGACCTCTTGGCAAGCTGTGCCTGATATCTGCAGCCACGGCTTCAACCGTAGCTTCTGTGGCCGCAATGGTGAGAGGGGATGAATGTAAGGGATCCATAAGGAAGGTTTGGAGGAACAGGATGAGAGAGATGGCATGTACTGGAGAGCTGGGAGCAGGACTGGGGTACAGGTTGGGTAAGTTTGTGAAGGATTTAAAGAAAAGGGTGAAGGATTAGGGAGTGATGGTGGCGTCACTTGTGTGAGGGGGAGCTTGGCAGTAAAGGGTTTTTGGCGTGGCCTGGGGGTATGGGAAGACTCTGGGGGGCAGTGAGGGCTGGGGGCTAGAGTCTTATGTATTCCCTCCCTCTACTGCAGCTACTTTGTATGGGCAGGGAGTGTACTTTGCTGTCCAGGCTAAAGTCTCCGTTGAGGACCTGTACTCACCCCCAGATGCCAAGGGGCACAAAGCAGTGTTTGTGGCTCGGGTGCTGACAGGAAACTATGGGCCAGGACATCCACAGCTTCGGGTCCCACCCCAGAAGGATACCAGACAGGGCACCCAGCGCTATGACAGTGCTGTTGACTTAACAAGCCAGCCTAGAGTTTTTGTCATTTTCCACGATACTCAGGCTTTGCCCATCTTCCTCATCACCTGTCAACGGCATACTCTATAGTGACAACTGCAGTGATACCTCCCCTCCATCAACTCCTGCTATATGCTGAAATGGCCCCAGGACCATGAATCATCTGGTTTGTGCACAGGGGCCAGGTAATGCTGGATGAAATAAGATAGAGAGAAGAATATGGGAAGAAAGCCTGGTTCCTTGCACTGGCATAAAATATTTCCTTCCTTCTTCTCTGCTGATAGCTTCTTTTCATCCCAAAACACTGTCTCTGACTTCCTCTTCTCCTTCCATCTTACCTCCCCTGCTTCCCTCAAATTTACATCTGATTTAGACAGTGAAAAGGAAGCTTAAGGGAACTGTTATGATACTGGAGCCACCTGCAAGTGGATGCTGGAGGTCTAACTCAGACCTGTAGAATGGATCTCTTCATGTGAGAGGATGATGATGATACAAGGAGACTGAGAGACGGTTGCGTTCTCTGACTTCTTTCTCCTCTTCCCTCTGCCTCCAATTTGTTTCATTTCCAATCCACAAGGAATGTCAGTGAAGGCTGCTTTGTAACTCCTTCAAGTTTATGATTCACGACTGTGGAGGCTCTTGGAGAGTTGACCTGCCCCTTTACCCAGGCATGGTCCTTAACAGAAAATTGTCTACATAGATCTGCCAATATTGGTACCAGAAAGCAGCAGGTATGACTTAGGAAAATGGAGACAGCCGACCAGTAGTTCCTTGAAGACAGTGGCCAAAAGGCAAATGCACAATAAAAAGCATCACCTCAGATGTCTATGTCAAAAGGATAAAAATAGGTGACGAGTGCTTTTAATTTCTCAAATATCCTGACAGAAATATCATGATGTATAACAGTTAATAAAGATTTATTAAATAATTACTGTGTACTTAGTGTTGTCCTAAGTGCTGGGGATACAAATGGGGGGGGGAGGGGAAGACAGTTCCTGTCCTTGATGATCTTACAATCTAATAGAAGAAGATAATGGGGACTGGGGACTACCAGTGGAACCTAACATGACATTAAAACTAAGAACAGATAATGAAAATTGAAGAGTTAGGAGGAAAGTTTTCAGTTTTCTAGAAAGGAACACTTTGGGAAGTTTGTTGCTCGCCCACTCCAGCCCTCCACTTAGAGTTGAAATGCAACTGAGGAGTTTGAGAAGGTTTGGAGTCTGGAGTCTTAGGAACAGAAAGACTATTTTGACACATGCTACCTGTAGGATCCTAGGAAAATTACTTAATTCATCAGTGCCCTAGGAAAATGACTAAAACCACAAATTCCAGGTGTTGGGAATTTCCTACAAGGATGAGCTTTCAAGTGTGGACTATGGGAGCAGAAGGAAAGGAATGGTATCAAGTAACTGCATTGGGAGAGAACTAAATGAATGAACTACCCTAGAAGTCTGGGGGGCATGTTCAATTCCAAATAAAATCCAACAACCTACTATGTGCAAGGCAAAGTTCTGCAAATACAGAAAAAAAATAGTCCCTGCCCATAAAAAGCTTATCTTCTAGGGAACACAAGTATACAGATAAGGAAATAAATATAAAGTTTATGCAAAGAAATCATCTAGAAAAGGGGGTAGAGAACTAACTGGCTTTAGAGTCAGAAAGACATAGATTAAAGTTCTGTTTTTGACATACTAACTGTGTCTTAACTAACTTAAATTCTTAGTGTTCCAGACAATTGTCAATCTACAGTGGAAGAGAATATCCACCAAGTGAATTCCCTCCCCTGAAGAAACCAGGGGTCTAGGCCAAGAAAACAAGTAATTTTGAGAGGGAGAGAAAACTAATAACATATTGGAAGGGTTGTACATGTGTGGGGGTGGGATGGGGAGCAGGGCAGTAGGGGGGAGGGGAAGAGTCATGGAAGGTTCTCCTCAGGAGGTAGCACCTGAGCTCTGCACAGAAAAATGGCAGAAGTTTAAAAAAAATGTATTCCTGATCCAGAGAACTATCTGGGAAAGGTGTGGAGGTGGGAGATGGTATACTACATATAAGGAATAGTATACAGGTCAGTTTGCCTGAAGCTAAGACTAAATGTAGGAGAATGACATGAAATAAAACTGGTAGACAGTTTGTAGAGGGTATAATGTTGGAGAAACTGAGACAAGACAGAGATTGATTTTTAATATTTTAATTGTGGAGAGTTTTAGACTAGCAGAGGCTAGCCAGTTGGATGGGACTCTTGTCTCAAAGCATTCAGCAGTGAACAACAAGGTCTGGAGACTAGGGGAAACAAAGGTAGATAAGGGGGGGTGAGGATACTGGGTGAGTAGATAAGCCATAATTCCAAGAAAGGATCATAACTTAATCCTGACATGATGGGATAGCAGAGACTAGGGGCAATACCCAAAAGGAGGGGGAATTATCCCATCAGGCATTTGAGATAAGGCACCTAGAGTTTTATGACTCAGTGGTATTTCAGGACCTCTTTTCTAACTTAATTTCCCTATTCCTAAGGACAAAGGAGTGGCTATAATAATTTTATTCAGGGCATAATAATTCAGGGAAACGAAAGCATAACAAGGGAAGTTAAAATTTTATCTAAGAAGCACTCCCCAGTTCCTCAACATTCTGGAGCAGAGAGTGAAATGGCTAAATCAATTAGGTTTTTTTTTTTTTCTTTTAAAATAATAGTAGCTTTTTATTGTTCCAAAATACATACAAAGATAGTTTTCAATATTCACCATTGCAAAATCTTGTGTTCCAAATTTTTCTTCCTCCCTTCCCCCCCCATCTTAGACAGCAAATAATCCAATATGGGTTGTACATATGCAATTGTTCTAAACATATTTCTGTATTTTTCATTCTGCACAAGAAAAATCAGATCAAAGGGGGGGAAAAGGAGAAAAAAAACAAGCAAACAACAATAACAAAGGTGAAAATACTACGTTGTGATCCACATTCAGTCCCCATGGTCCCCTTTTTGGATGCAGATGGCTCTCTCCAACACAAGTCTATTGGAATTGTCCTTAATCACCTCATTGTTGACCAAGTCCCTCACATTTGATCATCACATAACCTTGTTGTTGCTGTGTCCAATAATCTTTTGATTCTACTCACTTCACTTAGCATCAGTTTATGTAAGTTTCTCTAGGCCTTCCTGAAATCATCCTGCTGGTCATAATATTCCCTTACATTCATATGCCTTAACTTATCTAGTCATTCCTCAACTGAGGGGAATCCACTACAAAAACGACTGCAACAAATATTTCCCCTTTTTTTATGGGACCAGATCAATTTGGCAGCAATGTGGAGGATGGATTTGAGAGATTAGAGGCTTGGGAGAAGGGAGACTAATTGGAGGTTATTGAGATAGTACTTCCATAGTTGATTATTGTTACAATATTGCTGTTACTGTATACAATGTTTTCCTGATTCTGCTCACTTCATTTTGCATAAGATTCCTCATTTTTGCTGAAACCATCATGCTCATTATTTCTTATAGCACAATAGTATTGACATGGTTATATATCTCAACTTGTTCAGCCCTTCCCCAATTAATGGGCATGCCCTCAATTTCCAGTTCTTTGCCACCACAAAAAGAGCTGCTATAAATATTTTTGTTCAAACAGATCCTTTTCCCTTTTCTTTGATTTCTTTGGGTCACAGATCTAATAGCTGTATTACTAGGCTAAATGCTATGCACAATTTTATAGCCCTTTGGGCAGATTTCCAAATTATTCTCCTGAATGGTTGGACCAGTTCTCAATTCCAGATTCTAGTATCTTCAAAACAATAGCAGCAACAGCAGCAGCAAAAACAACAACGTAGGCATTTTGCTATTAAACCTTTCAATTCCATTAAGACTTTTGGGATACCCTATATAATGAGTTTCACTTGAGATATCAGTGGGACATCTAAGTAGTGATATCTGGCAGGCAGGGAGTAATGAGAGACTGAAGTTCAGGAGAGGGATTACAGTTGGATACACAGATTCAAAGGCCATCCTTCAGAGAACTGACCATTGGATTTATGGGAGTTGAGATCAAGGGAAGAGGTATAAGAGAAAGAAGAGATGGGTACATAGGACAGAAGCTTAGGGGATACCCACCTTTACTGGATTAAGGGCACGATGATGCTCTAAAAAGGGTTTAAAAAGGAATGATCAGACTGAATGGAATGACTGAATAAGTTATGGTATGTAAATGTAATTGAATATTATTATTGTATAAGAAATGATTAGCAGCTTGATTTCAGAAAGGCCTGGAGAGACTTACATGAAAAAAGAATAATCAAAAAGGAAAGAAACCATGAGAGAGTACTTAGTGTTATAGAGGAGGAGGGAGGGGATGACAGATAGCATAGGAGATATGCACAGAGATTAAGTGGAATGAGGACTGAGAAAAAGCTATGGAGGTTAACAAGAGATCAATAATAATTAAGAGAAAGCACTTTCAGTTGAAAGGTTCAAAAACCAGATTAAAGAAATTGAGAAGTAAGCTTGAAATGAAAAAGTAGAAGCCTCAACTTTATTAGTAGTTAGTAGTAATAACTAATATTTATATAGAATTTTTTAAGTTAACATATACTATCTCATTTTATCTTCACAACAACTTTGGGAGGCACATGCCATTATTATCTGCATGGTACAGATGAGGAAACTGAGGCTGAGTCACTGTAGGTGACTGGATTATACAGCTAGTAAATACTGAGCCAAGATTTTAATTTAGGTTTTCCTGACTCCAAATCCAGCACTGTCAGCTAGCCGCCTAAAGCTTTAGGGACTTTTATATAGAGATTTGGCTATGAAAAAGAGAAATATAGTAGACATTTATTAAGTACCTACTATGTGTCAGGCACTGTGGTAAGTGCTTTATAATATGTTCACTTTTAGTCATTGAAATATTTCAACTCTAGAAAGTATGGGCTATTATTACCCCCATTTTATTGTTGAGGAAACTGAGGCAGAGTGAGGTTAAGTGATTTGCTCATTAAGCCTATTAAGTGCTATCTAGTGACCTCAAAGTAAGAGAAAGGTATAGGGCAATAGTTTAAGAAGATCAAGTGAAACTGTTTTTGTTTTTTAAATTTCTAAATCCACCAGTATTTATTTTTCAATAGCATTTTATTTTTCTTTTCAACATTCATCTTTGCAAAATCGTGTGTTCCAAATTTTTCTTTCTCCCTCCCCTTTCTCTTCTCCAAGACAACAAGCAATCTGATATAGGTTAAACATGTATAATTCTTCTAAAACATATTTCCATATTTGTCATGCTGCACAAGAAAAATCAGATTAAAAGGGGAAAAACATAAAAAAGGAAAAAAAACAAGCAAACAACTAACAAAAAGGTGAAAATACTTTTTGCTGATCCCCATTCATTCTCCATAGTTCTGTCTCTGGATGTGAATGGCACTTTCTATCCCAAGTCTATTGGAATTGTCTTGAATCACCTCATTGTTGAAAAGAGCCAAGTCCAAAAAGTGTTTTTTAGAGGAGGGATAGACTAGAACATATTTTTAGGAAGGAGGAGGGGAGATAGTATATAGGGAGAAAATTAGAGACAATATGTAAGGAAAAATTAAAAAGAGGAAGCAATTATTGAAGATTATTATCTTCTTTGAGGAGATGAATGGGAATGGGATCAAGGGCAAGAGCAGATAGATCTAAGTTGAGCACATTGTAAAGATGATGATTTTTAAAGGTTTAAGAACAGAAAAGATGGAAGGATGGAATTGGTGATAGAAATTTCAGAGTTCAGGACTGTGGAAGAAGAGTAGCTATAGATGACTATTAAGTCCAAGTTCTACATAAGATAGAGTGAAGATGAAGATCATGGGAACTGAGGACATTGGTTAAAAAAAAAAAAAAAAGGGTGGGGGATTTCAGGGTTTTCAATGAGGACATTAGGATGAATACTGAAATTCCATTAATTTTGGATTTCCATTATTTCTAGCAGTTTTTTGAGCTGTCCATAATTGGTCTTGATTACACATTCATGTCATATAAGTATAAAACTGGAGAAGGGGGAACTCCTTGAGCATTTACCAAGGCTCATAACCTCAAGGCCATCCTTTACACTTTCTTTCTTGATCTACATATCCCACTTGCCAAGCCCTGTCAGTTTTATGCCCACAACATTAAAATTAAAATCATTCTTCACTCTGGAGAAAGAGCCAACATGTCAGGGTGAGAGTAAGAAGAGAAGCTGGGGTCCATAACACCACAATTCCCCATTTCCTAGGCAGAAAAGAAATGGATTTTAAAATGCAAAAGAAACTAGAATCCTATCACAAGGCAAAGAAGAATATCAATAAAATGAAAAAGAATCAGAAAGCAAGTATATCAATGATCAATACAGAAAATGAAGACCACAAAAGCTGTCCATAAAGATATTTTCAAGTGGATAGGTGATATAAAGAAATTAAGCAAAAATTAACAATGCTAAGAAATACCAACAATCAAGTACAAGTTGAAAGAAAATTCATAACTGCCCAAGAAAATTAAAAGAGAATTAAGAAATTCAAAAAATAGCCAGAATAGCATGCCATTTTTGCCACAATTGAAACTAGAATTGCACATGGGAATTTTGCTGCCTTTACTCCTCCTTTTGAATTTTCCACAGGTCCTGAGATCAAAAGGGAGAGTTAGGGAGCAGATTCTAAGCACTTTTCTCTGTAAAGTGGTTGTTCTTCTAATCCGTCTTCAGCAGACAACTATAGAAAGGACAGAGCGAGGGAGGAGAGAAGGGAGGGAAGGAGAGAGAATGGAAGGAAGAAAGGGAGGAGGGAGACAGGAAAATGAAAAAGGGAAGGAGGGGGAGGGAGAGAAGGATTTATTAAGTACTTTCTAAGTATCAGGCACTGTGATGTGTTGGGGATACAATTACAAGTAAGCAAGATGATTCCTGCTATCGAGGAGTTTACCTTCTCCTACAGGAAGATAACATGTAATTCCACTACAGTTGGAAAGCAGAGCCCAGGGCCCTGGGGAAGAGTCGAAGTTCCATTGGGAGGAAGAGGAGGTTCAGAATGCATACAAGGTATGTATCTCACTGGGAATGGTGTCTAAACTTGCCGATTATTGCAGGTAAGATAAAGTGGGGGCTCACTTATGAAGCCCAGGGCAACCAGGAGTTGGAGTCTGAGTTTCAATAGGAGGAGGAGGATGTGTTCCAAAATGCTAGCAGCAGAGTTTAGAGCTGATTGGAACATGATAGGAGTGTCCATCTCAATGGTGAGTAAGAGACTTTGTCTGTTTTATATTTACCTTTGTAATTCCAACCCAAAGCCCATTGGTATGACAATATCTATATTGATGAAGATAAATGTCCTGATAGTTCATAAGGGATGGAGTGACAGAACTCTAGTTTTTGTGGGGGGTCCTTGCCATTGGGAATCTCTTTAAGTCTCTTTGGGTTTTATGGTTATTTGAGGTACTTTTGGCTTCTAGGTTCAAGAGAAAAGATGGCTTCAGACTGATGAAAGAAAAGACTGAAGAAAACAACACAAGAACTGGGCACTCTCCATCATGTCCACATCCCCAACTTGCTACTATACAGACTTCAGGGAACTTCCCCTTGGGTGAGATCTAGGACTCTCTCTCTTGGTTGAGCTGAATTACCTTGCTCCCAATAAGAGAGCTCCTTTACTATGTATTGCCTGGTGTAAATTGTCCTTTTTTTTTTTTTTTTTTTTAATGATTTCTATTTTGCTACTGATTTGGATAAATGAATTTCTTAGTTAATTGCTATATGTGTGTTCATTGTGGAACTGGTATTTTATGAAAGTCAAGCTTTTGAATATAAATCTTGGGGTTTTTCTTCCCCAAACTAAATAAATTACTGATCAGAAGTCAGCTTGAACCTGAAATTTTCATCCCCTAGACTAATTATATTTAAGGGAGTAGACAGATATAATTCTATTCCAACAATCCTTATAATTGAGGAGAGCAGAATAGTTATGCTTCTGATAGCCCTAACTTCCTGCTTCTCCTTCTGGCAGACATTAAATCCTCCCTTGGAGAAGACTAAGGGGAGAAGAAGATATATTTATCCTGCCTCCCTTCAAATATGTACAAATAAGATATTTACACATCACACCACTCTCCTGCTACATATGGAAGAGAAGGGCAGTCTTTGAAATAGCTTAATTTCACATATATTAAAATTTGAGTGATCCATATATATCCAAAGGACTGGATACAGAAAGAGAAAAAGTTGAAGAAAATAAACTATTCTAAGGAGTGAGAACAAAGCCAATATTTGTAGTAATCTCTATTATTTTCCCTATTTTTATTGTAGTTTTAGCCTAAGAAAATGCTAGTAGAAACTAGGAGAAAGCAAAAGGGCAAAAGAGATTGGATGCCACTATGAGGAATAGTCAGTCTTTGGGTTTTATTCTCTGATAACCATGAAGCATATTGCAATCTAGTGAAGGTTTTGGAGTTTCTTAGCCAAGATAGGGAAATTATAGCTAGAGTTGCATGCCACCTGATATCTGACTATATACTATATTATGAATTACTTCAAATGTCTTAAGTGAATTTAACTCATCTGTCTTCTTGGGCATTCAAAGACGGCAAACACTGTCTCTCTCTGTCTGTCTGTCTGTCTGTCTGTCTCTCTCTCTCTCTCTCACACACACACACACACACACACACACACACACACACACACACACACATTTAATTATTTTGGGTGGGGGCCTACATTTTGAGTTCCAAACTGTCTCTCTTTGTTCCTTCCAAACCCAAACTAGAGAAAGCTAGCATTTGACACAGAAATCTATGGGGAACCATTCATATTTCCAAATATCAGTTCTTTCTCTGGAGGTGGATAGCATCTTTCCTTATAAGTCCTTCATAAATATTCATATTTGATTACTCAGAATAGCTTAGTCATTCACAGTTACTCTTCAAACAATATTGCTGTTACTGTATACAAGGTTCTTTTAGTTCTGCTCATTTCTTTCTTTACTGTTTCTTTCCAAGTCTTGCCATGTTTTTTCTAAAATCAAGCTGCTTGTCATTTCTTACAACACAACAGTATTCCATTAAAATCACATGCCACAACTTATCCAAGCATTCCCTAATTGATGGGCATTCCCTCAATTTCCACTACAAAGAAAACTACTATAAATTTTTTTAGAACACATAGGTCCTTTTCCTTTTTCCCTGACCACCTTAGGAAATAGACCTAAAAGTGGTATTTCTGGGTCAAAGTGTACCCACAGTTTTATAAATCTTTGAACATAATTCCAGATTGTTTTCCAAAATGGTTGGATCAGTTCACAATTCCATGAACTGTGCATTAGTCTTAATTTCCCCCCATTCTCTTCAGCATTTGTTATTTCCCCTTCTATCATTTTAGCCTACCTGATCAGTGTGAGATACCTTAGGGTTGCTTTAATTTGAATGTCTCTAATCAATAATGATTTATAGCATTTTTCCATATGACTAGATATAGCTTTGATTGCTTCTTCTAAAAACTGCCTATTCATATCTTTTGACTATTGATTGTAGAATGACTCATATTCTTACAAATTTGACTCAGCTCTCTCTATATATGAGATATAAGATCTTTAACTGAGAAACTGCCTATAAAATTTTCCCCAAAATTTTCTGCTTTCCTTCTAATCTTGGTTATATTGGTTTTATTTGTGCAAAACCATTTTAAATTTGATGTAATCAAAATTATCTATTTTATATCCCACAATGCTCTCCATTTCTTATTCATAAATTTTTCTTCATCCTTCTTAAATTCTTTGCAGCTCCTGACACTGTCAAACATCCTTTTCTCCCTCATAGTCTTTCTGTGTTTTTAAGACACTGCTCTTTCTTTACTCTCTTCCTATTCCTCATTCTCCTTTGTTGGATCTTCACGTAGGTCATGCCCGCTTAATTGGATGCCCCAAGGCTCTGTACTGAACCCTTTTCTCTTCTCTCTCCATACAGTTGGTGATCTCCTCACACAGGTTCAATTATCATCTTTTTTCAGATCTATTTATCCAAAACTAACCTCTCTCTTGAGTCTCTTATCATTGTCCATTGAACATCTTGATGATATTACATCAATACAGTGATATTCAAAATAGAGTCTGTTACCTTTGTCTCCAAACCTTCTAATTTTCAAAACTTCCCTACCACTGTTAACAGCATTACTAGCTTCCTTTTACCCATGTTTGGTATCATCCTTAATACCTCATTTGCACTCATTTAATGACCAATCTTTTGCCATTTTATTTTTTTCTATTTTTATAATATCTCTCACATTATCTCTTTTCTCTCCATGCATTTTGCCATTACTAACTAGAATACAGACTTTTATTACTTCATATGTAATTGCCTGCTGGTTGGTCTTCCTATCTCAAGTCTCTCTCCACTCAGCTTACAAAATGAGCTTTCTAAAGAATAGACTTAAACAAGAAACCTTCCAACCCATTGAATTCCAGTGGTGCCTTATTACCTCTAAGATCAAATATAAAATCTGCCTTTTAGCTTTTAAACTTCTTAGCCAGTTGGACATTTCCTAAGTCTCTAGCCTTCTCACTTTTTATCACCTCCATCAATTCTACAACTAGCCCCACTGAGCTTTTCATCATTCTTTGAACATGATACCTTATCCTAGACTATATCTTTTTACTGCCTGTGTCTCCCATGCCTGGAATGTTCTTCTTCCATGCCTCTTCATTATATTCTTCAAGAGTCAGAACAAAACCATAGTGCAATGTTCTCAGAATTACTGACATTCCGGAGAATTTACAGGGAAAAAAAAAATGAAACTTGAGAAACTAGGCAGGAAGCTACTAAATAGAATTTCCCATAATTTGCAAAAACAATCAGTGAAACAAAAATTCCATAGGATCCAACAAGAAAGAAGCCAAGATTTAAAATTCCTAAATACATCATAGGATGAAAAGGGTGGGGAGGAGTACTTCAAAAACACCAGAAGTAAAACAAAACAAAACAAAACAAAAACAACACAAAAACAACATAAAATGACATCAAGAAATAATATTAGAAACACAAGTCAGCTTTTTAAGGAGGAAAGGGGGGGAGGGAGATTTGATATGCAGAAATTGGAAATAAAACAAAATAAATTATAGTCTATAAACCCAGAATTATTTTGTTCTGTGAAAACAGGGATAGGGATTTCAGAATGCAATAGACAATAAGTTTACAGAGAAACATAACTATTTTAATGAAGCTTTCAAACAATAATCAAGCTACCTAACAAAATTATAAGAACAATCAAGATAAAACAATTGCTTGCAAAATGTGAGAATCCATAGGACACTGTCTTAGCTTAATCACTAAACCTTTCAGAAAAGTTTTTAAAAATATAAGAAATAAAAGAAAAAAAAAAAGAAGAAGGAGGAAGGGTAAATTGGAAGCTAGTCTTTTTGTTTTTTCTAACATGATATTCCATCTCCTCTTGCCATGTTTTCCTTCTTCACATCTATTGGATAAAATTCCTAATTTCTTATGGAGCACAGGTGATATGTTTACCTCCTAAGAAAACTTTTCCTGATTACCCTAATTTTTAGCCCTCTTCTCCATACCCATTACTTTTGTATTTAATCCATATATCAGCCAATGATTATTTATTAAATAGTGAAGAGGGAAGGGAAGAAGCATTTTTGTTGTTTCAATTGTGCCTGACACTTCATGAGTCTATTTTGGGATATTCTTGACAAAGATACTATAGTGTTGCCATTTCCTTCTCTAGCTCATTTTGCAAATGAGGAAATAGAGGCAAATAGGCTTCCATGATTTGTTCAGCATCACGTAACTAGTAAATGTCTGAGCCAGTATTTGAACTCATGTAGATGAGTCTTTCTGATTTCAGGCCCACTACCAGGCTGTCCCCAAGCATTTATATAGAGCCAAGTATATGTCAGGCACTATGCTAAGCACTTTTACAAATATTTCATTTGAGCTTCACCTTTTGAGATAGGTGCAATTATCCCCATTTTACAGTTGAGGAAACTGAGGTAAATAAGTTAAGGGACTTGCCCAGGATTAGCCTACTAGATATCAGACACTGTGCAAAGTACTGGAGAATAAAGTCAAAGGCAAAAAAAAAAAAAAATTCTTTAGGACCCAAGGAGTTCACAGCTTAATGAAGGAGACAATAAGCAAACAAGTGTATACAAATAAGATCTTTAAAGGTTAATTAGAGATAACCTCAGAGGGAAAGCAATAAGATTAAAATGAGCTGAGACATGAAGGAAGCCAGAGAATCTAGGAGGCAGAAAAGAGGAAGAAGAGTTTTCTAAAGGCATAGGGAACAATCAATGAAAACATTCAAAGTTAAGACATGGAATGTTTTATCTGAGCAACTACAAGGATGCCATTTTCACTGGATCTTGTAATATACAGAGGGGAGTAAGTTGCCAAGGAATCACTGGATGCTTTGTCATGGCTTACATGTGCAGTTAATTTAATACCTCATTTTTTTGCCCTTTATTTTACATGATTACATTCTGAGTTTTCCCAGGTTTGCCAAAGGCTAACTCCCCTTCTTCAGCATATCTTCTTTGACCAAAAAATAAATAGCTGTCCTGTAATTGATCTCCGTTGTACATCAAGTACTTTTCTGGAAAGTATCTTTTAATTTTTTGGAGATATCATAAAGAGCAGTTAAGAGTTACAGTGAATAGAGATCTGGGACTGGAGTCAGGAAGACCTCAGATATTGACTAGCTATGTGATCTTGGGCAAGTCAATTAAGCCTCAGTTTCCTCCTCTGAAAATAGGAATAATAATAGTACTTACTCCTAAGGATAGTGTGAGGATCAAATAAAATAATATCTGCAAATCCCTTAGCATAGTGCCTGGCCCACAATTGATGCTGCATTAATGCTATTATTATTATTATTATTATTATTATTATTATTATTATTATTATTATTATTATTATTATTATTATTATTATGTGAACCAACTCTAAGCTTTGTTTAGAAATCAGGCTCCTTCAGGATCCAGGCTCTCACCTTGGGTCTTAGTTTTTTTCCACAAAAAAAAAAAAATGTTGCCCATATATATTTTGATAGGATTAAAGGAACTTTTCATATCTATGTTTTTCAAATACAAATGCAGGCTATATTTTACCAACAACTTTTTGTACACATGTTGACAACAATCATTTTATTTAATTAATAATGCTAATCATATAATTATATATAAATATATAATAATATTTTACTCATTCGAGATCTTTGCCTTCTCTGGAACAGATTTGTTCCTAGTGAATATTTTTGACTGAGGTTTCATTTAAAATTCTTCTGCAAAGTACAAGATTTCTCTTCTGCTCAGCATTGCCTGAGCTATTTGGGCACTAAGAATGAACAGGGAAATGGATAGGCAGGAATATCTCAGAGTAAAATTCCTTCACCCATCACCAGAGGGTGCTTCGAGCTCACTGAGCTTCAGTTTCCTTATCTGCAAAAAACGGAGATAATAAAAACACCTTCTTTACAAGATTGTGGTGAGGATCAAATGAGATTACACACACACACACACACACACACACACATACACACACACACACACGATTTATGTTTTCTATAATTTTAAATATTTTATTTTTTCCATTATATACATACAACTTTTTGCAAGCCTTATAATGTTTTATAAATATGAACTCTCATTGTTTATTATTATTATGTTACTTAATCTCTCTGAGTCTCAGTTCCC
This sequence comes from Sminthopsis crassicaudata, assembly GCF_048593235.1. Classification (NCBI taxonomy): domain Eukaryota; kingdom Metazoa; phylum Chordata; class Mammalia; order Dasyuromorphia; family Dasyuridae; genus Sminthopsis; species Sminthopsis crassicaudata. The sequence goes on along the minus strand of NC_133617.1, from coordinate 75,514,140 downwards.
TATTTGTAAAATGAAAGGATTGAACTAGTTGGCCCCCTTTAGGCTCTAAAACTACAATCCTATGATTCTATGAAATCAATAAACTCATAGAAAAATCCAAAGTCTCCATTGGTGCTTTTGATTCTATCCATCATTCCATTGCTTTCTACTTACCAATTATTTCCCTTTTCCTCTATCTGTTAAGGGTGAATGTATAAATACAAGAAAAAGGAGGGGAAATCTCTTGCAATTAAAACTAAAAACATAAAACTCATAATTATATCATGAATTTCCCCAAACACTTTTTGCTTAGTACAAATATGCTGGTATACAATCTAGAATTTAAAGAAATTTTCTAGAGACATTGTCTTTGATGTAGGCTTATTGACAATAATTTGTGGGAAATACCATTGAATAATTTGCTTTACAAAAAAAAAAAAAAAAAAAAAGTGAAGGATTATAAATTTGCTTTGTACCTCACCCCCTGTTTCCATTATTTAACAAGAGCTAGAGGTCAGCAAGGTTACATTCCTTTTGGAAGACATAACTTCTTATCCAAGAAGATTACAGATCCTGTAAAAATCAAAACAATGAAGCTATTAGTGTACTCACTGTTTTATTGCCTTTATCCCTTGGTGTTCTGGGGGAAGCAAATTCCAACTTCTCCATACACATGACTTTTTTCTTTTTCTTCAGATTTCTGGAAATAAAACTTCCCTTTCAAAAATTATTCTTAGTCTTGATGTAGATATAGAAACCCATATTTAATAAGACAATGTCTTAAAAAGAATTCTAATCAATAGAACTAAAATGAAAGGAATTAGAAAATGTTTAGAATCAAGAGTCAGGTATCCTTTGATACATATAAAATAAAATAGTTCTTTTCATAAACAAATTTATCTCTTGGAATACATCCATTCCTCTACTATAATAAATTTAGGTAGTCTTGTGCTGGAAAATGGGTCCAGTGAAACTTTTTTAGTATGGGATTTGCAAATTTTCAGTTCTAAATTACAAAACCACTTAATTCATTTCCCTCTTCTGTCTTATTTATTTTGACAAAGTCAAAAACAGGTACTTCGAGCTTTTTTTCAGAGGCATGGTAACCAAAGCAAATTAACCTTAGTTCATATATATACAAACAGATGGGGATGAAATGTGTATGTCCAAACATACCTATCTATCCATACAAAAATATGTAAACAGATTTAATGCTGAAACATAAAACCAATCATTTGCCTGTCAGTTTTCCAGATACTGTTTAAGATAAAATTTAGCTCACTTTGACAGAGTTACAGAATCTCAAAGTTGGAAAAAACCTCAGGGGTTATCTAGTTCAACCCATATATAAACAAACAAACAAAAAAACTCCTCTATAGTATATCTGACAAGTATTTATCCTGTCTTTGCTTAGACTCTTCGGAGGGTTAGACAGCCTTTGAATAGTTCACCTTGTTAGAAAGTTTTTCCTTACATCAAGTCTAAGTGTCTCTTTGGAAATTCCATTAATTTCTTCTAATTAACCCATTGAGTTCAAGCAGATGTTTTTTCTTCCATGTGACAGTCCTTTAAAAAAACAAACAAACATAGATCTTAAGATCCCTTTAAGTCTCTGCAAGCAAAATATCCTCAGTTTCTCCAACAAATCCTCTTAGAGTATGACCATAAGGCTCTTCACTATTTCTTTCTTTGGATTCTTTACAATTTCTCAATGGCCTTCCTAAAATGTAACATCCCAAATTGAACACCATATTACAGATACAGACTACACCGGACAGAATACTGCTACACTATCACCTCCCTAGCTTTTGGATGCTAAGCTTCTCTTGCTGCAGCTTAAGATTGTAATAACTTTCTTTAGCTACCCCTGACTCACATACAGCTTCATATCCCCACCCAAATCCTTAGATTTTGTTCAGAATATTGCTACCTAGCCATAATTCTTCAATCTTTCTACTCCATAATTAGTTATTATTGTTTAATATCTTCAGAGCAGCAACTTATTTTCTTATTTGATTCTTATATTTTCTTCAATATATATAAAACTGTTTGTTGTTAGTTTTTCTCACCCATCTCACCTCATTCTGAACTCAAGCATTCCTGACACTATTTTTATAATGAATATTTTTGATTGATTGAAGACCACGATATAATTTAATTTTCATCCGCCATAACCTACCTCTTCTCTACACATCTTTTCTGGTTGACTTACTAACTTATATTCAGAGGTTTTCAACTTGGGTCCTTAAAGGGATAACAACTACCTCAGTTTCTAGAAGATAATCATGAATTTAGGGGTAGTATACAAAATTGAAATAATATCTGTCAGTTATTTAGTGTAACATATAATAGGTACTTAACATTTGCTCTCCTTCCCTGATAACACAATATAGTTCAAGAGCCTCTACTAGTGTGCTTTTCATTAACAAGCTAAGACATTTACCTGATAATCTGGAATAACATAACACTCAATACTCTAAAAAAGGAGCAGCAGGAGAAGCCCAGATATTTCCTCCAGAGATATACAGAATCCATTCCAAAAATAAAATCCATAGTCAGGAAATAGATTGAAATAATAAATAAACCAAAAGAAGATCCCTCAATAAAGACCTATCATGGGGGCAGGAATCTGCAAGATAGAAACTCACATGAAGAGAATAACATCTTAATATCTACACGAACAAAAACACAAACATTTTACATGAACACACAAAGTTGGTTACAAAAAAACACTACACTCAACAGGAAAATGGGAAGACTATAGGACATCCAAAATTTCCCCAGGGATTCCTGAAATATGTAGGAATTCCAATTGGCAGTCCCAGTTCACCCTTCACTAAAACACATGAACTAACTTTAAAAGAAAAATTTTTTCAAAAATGAAGTAAGAAACTGGATTTTTTTTTTTTTTTTTTTAAGTCCCAAAGAGATTTGGAGCTTACTCTTAAGCACTTGGAATTGATTACTCAGGGTTTATGTGCCATTAGTCAATGCTTATTTTATGAACCTGAAATCCACAAAGATCTCACAAGCTTCTAATTCATGTCACAATAAGGCATGCAGGCTAGTTCTGCTTAACAATAAAAAATTAAAAACCTGACAACAACCCATAACTCATAGATAAGTTCCCTCAATGTGCTCTAGATGAATTGTCAGATACAGTCTTGCAGGGGTGCAAAATCCTAGTACTCCATCACAATCATACAGTAAAATTAAACAAAAATAAAATACAGAGATGCAAAAGCCCTATTGATATTATCTTTCAAACTTATCATAGGTTCTATAGTACAATAGATAAAAGTATATCTATTGCCTGTATCAGTAATGAAGAAGTTATTTAAAACATATTATTCTGACTTCTAAAGGCAATACATTGGAAAACCGACTGCTCAGCTGCAGTCTGAAGCAAAGAATAGAAACAATATTTATTATAACTCTAACAATGTAAATAGAACGACACACCACAAAAAAAAAATCAAAAGTAAAGTAACGAAATTATAAAGTAAGACTTGAATGAAGAAATATGAGAAGACAACCCCAAAACTGCCCCTTTGTAGAGGTGGAAGGTCAATAGATGTTAAACTTTGCACATTTTTCAGACTTTCTCAAAGTGTTGATTAATTATGCTAAGGGAGTGGGTTTTCTTTTTTAAAAACACACCCCACAAATGACTACTTGTCACATGAGATGGCTCTCTGGGAGGGATAAAGACCCATGGGATACCACGGTGATGTAAGAAAAAGAAAATATGAACAAAAAAGTTTTTTAAAAAGGAAAAATACCTTTTGTTTTGTTTTCTTTTTTGCACCTTCATTGGATTTCTGAAATTCTAGGAAAAAAGAAGAATTCCTGATAGAGTCTCTCTCTCTCATGGGTCCTGGCAAATGAATAAAGTATCCAAATATATTCTGGAGAAGCTCCAGAAATTTAAGTAATAATACATTTAGGATTCTCCCCCAATTTACAGTTTGGTCTACCAGAGAGTGTCTGCTAATTTGTTTGCTCAGCCAATTATCTCCCTTCTTTTAATTCTAGAAGAGAAAAAATTTCAAGTACACACTCATTTAGTTTAATACCCCTTAACCTCGTGATTATATTCTATAAATATAACAGTTATAATGTGATAAGTCGTTCCTTACTTATCAATTGTTGTAAAAGTCTCTTGCTGTGCAGATAATACATATTTTCCCTCTTGCATTTTCTATTTGGTGGCACAAAGAACAGAAAAATGTGTGTAGGTTAGGGTCACATTAGGTCACAAAGAAGTTGAAATTTTAAAAGGGCTGTGGAGCTCTCTGCCTCTCTGTGTAGCTCTCTATCTGTCTCTTCTGATTTTGCTTCCACAGATTTTTTCAGGTCCAAAATGCCCATATGTATTATGGGCATTATCTTATCCTAACTGCAAATTCAAGGTATGAAGGTGTGACTTACGAACCGGAGTATGTTAGAGCCAGCACTAACCAACTTTCCAAGAGCCAATGTTAGATTTCCTGTGATCATTTATATCTCAGAAATAGGCAATCACTACAAATCAGGACTTGATTTATTGTTTGATTGATTGTCCATAGATAATAAAATGTTAATAATGCAGATCAAGCTTTAAAGACAATGTGTATATGTACTCTTCCCCCTACCCTCGTCTAGTTATGAAGTATCCACTAGCATAATGATGTATCCAAGAAGCTAGAAACATTTGTATCTCCATGAGAAGACAAGAAAAAGGAATTAGACAAGCCAGCAAGTAAACAGCTGGCAGGTAAGTCTTTGAGAGGGTAGTCATTTTGGGAGCATCCCTTCACTTTTGTAAGATGGCTCTAGCCTGTGTTTGTACTAGGTGGGTATCTCATATGACAGCAAAATAAATGTCCAGCAAATTTTCCTAGATGTGGTTGAAGTCTGAAAATATGAGGTAGTGAGCTAGTAGCCCAGAGTTAGGCTCACAAAAGCAGTCACTTAAACTGGTAGTTTAACTTCCCTTAGAGGGATACCTCCTAATTTATGCACTTAAATAGACTCACTTTACATTAAAGTAGGTGCATTTCATTCTTTGGTTAGCAAATCCACAATGTTTTCAATGAGACTTTCCCTTTTCAAGGGAAACTTGGTGGAGAGAGTGCTGGAACTAAAGTCAGGAAGACCTGAATTTAAATGCTGCCTCTTGATTTACTAACTTTTCAATCCTATTCATTTCCATGAACCTGTTTCCCCATCTGTAAAAAGAGGATACCAGGGCTTTCATGAGAATAAAATGAGACAGAATTTGTAAAGTGTTTCTCAAACCTTAAATACTTGCTATTGTTTTTATTTTCCTCATAAATAATAATGGTAGAGTTGAGGGCTGGTCTGAATGGGGCATGGAAACTAGGGTTCTGTTGCTGGTATATATACATAATAAAGGCAGGAATGTTGGAGGGGGCTGGGAAGGGTGTGGGTCTTGCTTTCTTCCCTTAGCTAGCTTTCTTTCTGGCTTTTTGACTCATTTGCATGCTAATCAAAATGGATCTTGAAAGGGAGGCTCCACTAAGTGTCCCAGCCTACACACACAGCAAAGAAAGATTTTGGGGGGAGATAGGGTGGGACAAAAATCCCATGGTTTCTATACCCCACACTGTATTTCTCCTTCTTGGTGAGACTCAAACCCAGAATAGAAAGTCCCCTTACAAGCTGTGGTTTGGTTTGGTTTTGTGTCATTGAAATAAAAATTACCATTAAACTGAATCAAGAAATCTTTAACTGCATTGCTCTGCTCTGGGCAGAGATCTAGATGGCAGAATTATCCCATTGCTACTATAGCCAACTCAGTCAATAAACAATTATTGAATGCCTACTGTGTATCAGCTATGGTGCTAAGGTGGGAGTAAGAAGAAGCAGGGGCGGGGGGATAAGCAAAAGTAAAAGATAGCATTTGCACTTAAAGATCTCCCAATCTAATTGGGAAGACAACTATGTACAGATATATACAGATAAATTGGAAATAATCAACAGAGAGAAAGATGGGGAGGGAGGGAAATCAAGGAAAGTTCCCTATAGAAAGTGAAAGTGTAGCTGTGACTAGAAGGAAGCTGGAGATGTCAAGAGGCAAAGATGAGAAGAGAGAGAACATTGTAGGTATGGGAGACAGCCAGTGAAAATCCAGGAGAATAGCAAGGAAGTCAGCATCACTGCATAGCATTATATGTTGGTCAGAGAGCAAGATGTAAGAAAAATGGAAAGGGGAAGCAGGTTGTAAAGGACTTTGAACCCCAAAGGGAAGATTTTATATTTTATTCTGGAGGGAGTGTATTGACTCAGAGGTATTGGTGGGATGTGACAAGGAGATTTGTTGTTGTCCAGTCTTTTTAGTCATGTTGGACTCTTTTGGGGTTTTTCTTGGCAAAATCACTGAAGTGGTTTGTCATTTCCTTCCCCAGCTTATTTTACAGAAGAGGAAATTGAGGCAAACAGAGTTAACTGACTTGCCCAGGATCATCCAGCTAGTAAGTGTTTGAGGCCAGCTTTGAACTCAGAAAGAAGAATGTTCCTGACTTCAAACTCACTCTATCCACTGTTCTGACATGGCCGAAACAAATCCTTCAGTAAAATCATTTTAATAGCTGAGTTGAAAATGAATTAGAATAGGGAGAGATTGAAGCAGAGAGACCAATCAGCAGGGTTTTTGTAATAGTCCCAAGTGTAAGATGTTGGTGTCTGGGTGTTGACTATGAGAGAGAAGAAAATAGAGTATGTGTGAGAGGTGCTATAAAGGTAAAATCAACAGACCATAGCATCAAACTATATTTGGTAGGGGGGAAGAGATGATATGAGAAAGTGAGGGTTTGAATCCATGCCAAGAATCAAAATTTATTTTGGATTTCCCCACTTTTCTAGATTCAGCCTTGAGAGCGGGGATTATGATCTTGTCATTTTTCTCCTTTCTGATCTGCCTGCTTTTGTATTGAACTGTCTTTTGAGATCTATAATTTTATCTGCTGGGTAAGATTTGCAGCTCAGCTTCCTCAGCTGTAATCATTCAGCTACCCTTGCTGCCTCTTTGGAGACAGTGCTGCTAATTTCATTTGCTTCCTGTAATTTCTGTAATTCCTCCACAGCCAATTTGAACTGTGAGCTGTGAGCTTTCAGCCCCTGTAGAAGCAACCACCCCCACTCCTGATATTATTCTGTATCTTTCCCATCCTTGTTTTTATCCCAGTCAGAGACAAAGAGTATGATGTAACTATCATATATTAAGAAAATATACTCATGGGAAGAAATCCAGGGACTAAAATGAGGAATTTATGGGGAAAAACGGTTGAAACTGGTTAAGTGGAGGAAGAAACGGAACTGATTTTGTCAGCAGAGTATATCAGAAACCACTTGACCAGAAAAAGGAAAACAGCTGGCTTCAGAAAACAGACTACAAACCAGGCCCAGAGGCATAATTTAGTTAGGGTTGAGAAAGGGGAGGGGGGGGAGAAACTAGGGGGTAGGATGAAGAAGAGGAAGGAGGGGGGAACCTTAGCTACTCAGATATATGTAGGAGTTCTCCCTCCCTGCTAAAAGCAGGGCAGCAAGTAGCTTTTTGATTTGCCTAATGATCAATTCATCCTTCAAAAAGGGGAGAAATCGGGGAAGCTGTTTGTAAACTGTTCCGGAAAATAATTGGGGATTAGTCCCCAAACTCTATTAAACTGTGCATATTCTTTGACTCCAGAAATATCACTACTAGGCTATACCCCAAAGAAATCAAAGAAAAAATAAAAGGACCCACACATACAGAAATATTTGTAGAAGCTCTTTTTTATGATAGCAAAGAATTGGAAACAGAGGAGAAACCCATCAACTGAGGAATGACTGAATAAGTGACGGCATATAAATATGATGGAATACTATTGTTCTGTAAGAAATGATGGAGGGGATAGTTTTAGAAAAATCTGGAAAGACTTGTATGAACTCGGAGTGAAGTGAGCAGAATTGGAACAATCAGTTCAATAACAGCAATATTATAAAGATAATCAACTGTGAAAGACTTATTAACACCGATCAATACAATGACCCAGCACTATTTCAAAGGGCTTATAATGAAACATGACAACCATATTCTTTCTTTTTTCCCTCCTTTCTTCCTTTCCTTCATCCCTCTCTCCTTCCTTCCTTTCTTTCTTTTTCTTCCTTTCTCTTTCTTTCTTTCTTTCTTTCTTTCTTTCTTTCTTTCTTTCTTTCTTTCTTTCTTTCTTTCTTTCTTTCTTTCTTTCTTTCTTTCTTCCTTCCTTCCTTCCTTCCTTCCTTCCTTCCTTCCTTCCTTCCTTCCTTCCTTCCTTCCTTCCTTCCTTCTTTCTTTCTTTCTTTCTTTCTTTCTTTCTTTCTTTCTTTCTTTCTTTCTTTCTTTCTTTCTTTCTTTCTTTCTTTCTACAACTAATGAAGAAATGTTTTATATTATTATGTGTGTATGTATTTGTATGTAGAGATATACGTGTGTGTGTGTGTGTGTGTGTGTATGTGTAATGAATTCTCTCTCTGCCCCCTATCCCCTACCCCCTTCTCACTGGGAAGAGCAAGGGAAGAGGGAGGGAGAGAGTTTGGAACTGAAAAAAAAAAAGAAAAACATACAAAAGTCTGTGCTTTAAAAATAAATAATTATTTTTTAAAGGCTGGGGGGAGAAATACACAAGGGGAAATTCTATTCTGGATGTGATTCTCATTCATAGAGAGGAACTGGTTACCCACATGGAAATGAGAATCATAGGAGAAAGTGCCCACTACCTCTCAGAGTTTAAGAAAGAAGAAGGGATAACCAGGCATAGTTTGAAATGCAGCCTAGATTTTGGGAGAGAATTTTTCAAAGGGATAAAAATAAATGGGATTCCTTGGATTAAAATTTTACAAGGGAAATCAGCCCAAGAGGGAGGAAGCTTTCAAGATTGAAATCTTGGAGACATGAACAATTCTGATGGGGAAGTGGAAAACAACTAGGAATTGTTTGAAGAGCTAGGTATGGATTAACAGAGAGCTTCCTAACCGATTTAGATTTTTAAAAGACATATGCAGAAGATGGAAACAAAGATATTCAGGAGAAGGATAGAGATTAGACCTATGAAATCACTGATACAGGGGACTTCCAATTGAGGAAACTCCCTTTACCACTGTTGGTTGGCACCTCTGAAACTAACAGTGTCCTAGACTAGAGATTGGGGTGACATGCCCAGCATGTCTCAGAGGTAAGATTTGTTCCATATTTATTATGTCACCATATGACAACAATGAATACAAAAAACCCCAGCATTTGTTTTTGTGTTGTATTATATGGGGATATTATATGGGATATTCAAGGCGGACTAACTTCTGCGTTTGCTGTATGATTGCTTGCTGAGCCCTTTTGGGGACTGCTCACCCACTTCTGGTGCCTCCTGGCATTCAGCTGTCCTCTTTGACTCCAAGAACCTATAGTTTGCCCAGTAATTATACCCCAAGAAAACTTTCTTGGCAGACAGGATTAACCAGGTAGAGGGTAACTGACAAGTCTCAAACCTATTGGTGAGTAAGCTTACAAAGACTCCATGGGCAGATGAGAACAATTTGTTCCAATGACCAGAAAGGCAGCTGGAGTTCTGGAGGGCTTATAGCTTGGTCGGACTTTGAAGATGCCAAGATCATCATCCTAGGCGATCTTTAGGCCTCCTGACTTTTCCTGCCACTACCCTTTGATGACTCTGGAAGAGAGAGTGAGGCTGACAACTTTGTGCAACTCTGCCTCACTTAAATCCAATTCATGTGCAAGCCAAGACTTCATATCATGATCTCATTGATCCTCTTAGAAAATGAACGACAAACAAGGATTGTATCATAAGAAGTGTGTCAATAATGCTAAAATTCAGAATGAATTTAAACTATAAAGAAACATAAATATAACAGATGCATACAGAATGCACATATATATGCACATATGTATGTAAATATACATATATGTATATGATATGATCTTAACACCAAGAAAATTCAGGTCCTCCATCAGCCAGCACCATACCATCCACGTGTGGAACCACCAGTTACAGTAAACGGTGAAGTTTTAAATGCTGTGGATAAGTTCTCGTACCTTGGCAGTGTACTTTCCAGGGATGTCCACATTGATAATGAAATTAACACACGTATTACCAGAAAGTCTGCCAAACACAAGGTGCACAAAATTAGAAAGCGAGCCCAAATGTTCATATACTTGTGTCCAACCTGTGGCAGAGCATTCCAAATTCGAGTTGGTCTGATCAGCCACAGTTGAACACGCTGTAACTCGATTCTAACATAATGATGTCGTTTTGGTGCTCTTTGAGAACAAAGGACAACAACCAACTAACAGAATATACACACATGCATGCATGAAAGATCAAAGAAGAAATAAGATCGCTGCTCAGTGAATGGGACAATTAAAACTGACAACGGAGAGAAGGCAGAGACATTTCTTATTTTGTTTTTGTTTTTTTCTCCCCAAACTGACCTTTTTCTCTTGCTAAAATGGAACTCATTATCTCTCTTCTTACATCCACCTTCCTTTCCAAATTTCCCTATTAAGGGCACCACCATCCTTCCAGTATCTTAGGCTTGTAACTTGGATGTCAAGGTACTCTGTACCTCGAATCCATTGTTTCTCTGCTAAGAGTTGAGAAGGAAAAATAATTTAAAACAAAGCAAAACAAAACAAAAACAAAAAACTCTGTATCAAATTAACTTCTCATTCTCAACCCCATTCCTCCTATATCTAATTTGTTGCCAAAGCCTATTGAATTTGTCATTGTAACATCTTTCCCAGGTTTCCCTTCTTCCTCTGATATCTCCACCACCCTATTTCCTCCTGCCTAGACTACTGCAATGGCCTGCTGGTGAGTCTCCCCACTCCTGATTTATTATCTCACTCCCAAGGGGAGACTTCATTTCCTATGTGTATTGCATGTTATATATTCCCCTGTGTATACTTTCTCTGATTTCTGCTTTGCTATTGATTTGCATAAATGGGTTTATTCACATTCTTTATTATAGAAATGGCATTTGGTAAAGGGGGGGGTCAAACCTTGGGGCACTCTTTCCCCATTAAAAGAGGATATTCAGGAGCACAATTTGAACTCCAAAATTGTTTCTTCAAGGCTACCAAAATGTAAGGGAACAGATAAATATAATTCTAATCCGGTACTTTCTCTCTATGAGGAAAGTTGAGTAATCAGCTTTCAGCCCCAAATTCCTGCTTTTTCTCCTAATAGACTTTCAAATAATTAATTAATTGGACTGGTGAGGAGGGGATATTGTAGTATATAATTTGCTTACTACAAGTAGTCCAACAACACAAATAACCAACTTCCTCTTTCGTCAGTACCCTCTTCTCCAGAGCTTGAAATTGACTGCAGCTGGCTCTGGGTTCCATATAAATCTGAGGGTATAACCTGAAATATGCTTAAAAAAAAAAAGACCCAAAATAGGAAATTTCCAACATATCTGCTTCAAGCTCAAGTTCTCACATTTGTAAACTTCTCATTCATATCCCCTCACAGTATTTGATAATTTATTCTTTTCCCCTTAATGATCATATGATTTATTGAAGCATCATAAGCTAATAAAAACCAGTAGCCTAACAATTAAAAGAAAATTGGAGAGGATACATTCAAACAACAAAGTTTATCAAATTTAGGTTCTGAATTTCCTTCCATTATCCACCCACTTCCCCGCCCCAATTGGTGACAAGGGAAAAAAAAAAAAATATTTGGCAAGATCTGGGACTCACTGAGGCTTGCCTCAGCAAGCACTCTGAGGTAACAGAAGGGGAAGTGCCAATGGATGTTGCCACATCTTCATGGTCCATATGTCTGTCTCCTTAGTCTCAAAACTACTCTACTCTGTTTTGCCTCCATTGTACATATTCCTATCTCTTCTAGGCTTACAAGTCTCTAGCTCTCCATATTTCTCTAGAATCAGTACCTAGTTTTTGTTTTGTTTTACCCAGCTTCAGTGGTTATGACCTTGCTTCTGGTTCTCTCCCTGCTCTAAATGTTCAGAAGAAAATTTCAAAATGGCAGGAAGTTCAAAATGATGGCTTGTTTATACTCCAAACTGAGAAACTCATTAAAAAAGAAAGAAAGAAAGAAAGGGAAACTTAACAACTCTATCAAATGTCTGTTTACACACATTTCTCTATGGCATCACTGATCCATTATTTCCACCCATTCCTGGGAATAATAACATTAGAAAAGCCTTGTTATAAAATGATTAGTCATTCTAGCTATTTATTTCTCTCTAAATGCCTTCCCTCCTCTCCCCTTCCTCTTTCTCAGTAAAGGGATTTCACTTACTAGACTGCTTCAAACATATTTTTCCCCATCCCATGAGATTCTTTAATAAAAGCACATATAAAATTTATCACAGCAGTTATAACACTACTCTGTTTGTCAGCATTGCCTTTATGAGCTCCTTTCTGTTCTCTTTTATGTATCTTCTTGAGTTTCACTACCCCTCCCTCATAACTCTATTCCTCCATTAAAAATTAAAAGCAAAAAACAAATGAGCATAGTTAAGCAATACGTGCCTACACATTGGACATGCCTGAAAATGTACGACTCTGTAAATCGAATCCATTGTTTCTCTGCCAAGAGTTGAGAAGGAAAAAGAATTTATCAAATATCACATACATAAGACAACTAGTGGCAATGTACAAGACCAAAAGCCATTCTCTAATAGAAAAATGATAAAACTATGAACAAATAGTTCCCAAAAAAGTTGTAAACTATCACTGACCATATGAAAGAATCCTCCAAAATACTACTAATGAAAGAAATACAAATCAAAATAACCCTAAGCAAATAGGCAGAGATGTCAAAAGATAGGGATTATCAATGCTAGAAGTGATATAAACATATTAATGCATTGTGTGTGGAGCTATGAATTGCTCTGAACATTTTGGAAAGCAATTTGGAATTATGTAAAGAGAATGACAAAAATGTTCATATCCTTTGACAGTGAGACATATGTCCCAGGGAGGTCAATGACAAAAAGAAAGGTCCTGTAATATACTAAAATATTTATAATAGCACTTTTTATTGTAGCAAACTGAAAACAGATGCCCATCAATTTTGTAATGGGGAAACAAATTATGGTAAATGAATAGAATGTGACTGTGCTATAAGAAATAATGAAAATGATTAATACGGAGAAGCATTGAAATACTTGTGTAAACTGATGCAATATACAATATAAAAGATGACAACAATATAAATCGCAAGAACAATAGCAACTATTTCTTTTCTAAATCTATATTGTTTATACAAAACCTTCAATTTTATATATTCATAATTTTTGGTCAAGTGCTCTTCCCCCATATATAACTGTGATTAATATATCCTTTGTTTATAATATGACCTTTTATGCCATGGTTATTTATCCATTTGGCGCTTATCTTGCAAGATGTATGATGTTGTCTAAATCTAATTTTTGCCAAACTGCTTCCAGTTTTTGTTGAGTACTGAGTTCTTGCCCCAATAATTGGAATTTCTGGGTTTATTGAACAATTATATTTGATTGCTTTTGAGTCTTATGTACTTAAAATGATGTTCTGCTTGACTTAAAAAACACCACCACCACCAACCAAGCAATAGGTCATATAGTTTTGATGATTATAGCTTTGTAGTATAATTTAAAATCTAGTATTGGTAGATCCCTTTTCTTTTGCCCTCTCCCACTTTTCCCTCTTTTACCCATAGTTTTTGATCTTAAGATAACTGATTTTTTGTTTCTCCAAATTAATTTTATTATTTTGTCTAATTCTATAAAGTAACTCTTTGGTCACTTTTTGGTATGGTTTGATTGGTATGGTATTGAATCTGTAAATTAATTTATGTAGGACTGTCATTTTTACAATAATTGCATGACCTGATCATGAGCAATTAATATCTTTCTAATTATTTTTCTATTTTTATTTCTATGAAGAATCTTTTGTACTTGCATTCTTATAGTTCCTATGTGTTTTTGAAAATGTGTTTCCAGATAATTTGCACATTCTCTAGTTACTTTGAAAGGAATTTCTTATACTTTCTGTTGGTAATAAACAGAAAGGCAAGTTAGTTATTGGCCTATGCTTATTCTTTTAATTTTATTTCTTGTCTAATTTAACATTGCTAGTATTTCTAGAACAATATAAAATAATAGTGATAAAAAAAATGGACATTCTTACTTTGCCTTGGATTCTATTAGAATAATTGCTAATGTTCTATATGAATAAGAATGTTACACATAAATAGTACTAGATACATATATGAACATTCTTAAATCTAGTCATATCTTATACATTCCAATGATTTTGAACTCCTGTAGGTCAACATCCAAATCCCATTCTCTATCTCTATATTTCCATTTCTTATTCCTTTCCCTCTTACCTCTCCCATCCTAAAGTCCCAATCAAAAAGCCACACACCCCTTCCACTATGCCCTTTGGAGTACCTGTTTCATGGTCAATTAACTCTTCTTCAACCTAAGCCTTTTTCTCTCCCACTCCTTCTGTCTTCTTGTAATTACTGAAATTTGGCTCCTCCTTGGTGACATAGCCTCCATGGCTACCCTTTCCAATACAGACTGTACCTTCACTCATTCCCTTCAGCTCATTAGTAAAGGTGAAGGAGTTGAACTACTCTTTGCTCCCCATTGCCACTTACAAGTTCTCCCCTTATCTCCATCACTAGTAACCTCTCTGAGATCCATGCTATTCATATCTAATGAAAATTCTGATAATTACTGCCTACAGACTTACAGATCACTCCTAATCCTTCTACAACGAGTCTGCATCATCTGGATCACAATCTTTCTTTCCTTCCCAACACCTGCCCTCATATTAAGATACTTTAATACATGTATTAACTCTCCTGCAAACACCTTAATCATTCAGTTCCTCAACCTTCTCACTTTCCATGACCTAATCCTCTGCCCCATTTCATACACTCACAAGATAGTCATACTCTCAGTCTTACCATCAACCACAAATGTACCCTTTATTTTTGAGAATTCTGAAATCTCCTTATCTGACCATGAGCCATTAACTTTCTATCTCTCCCTTTGCCTTCCCATACCAAAGTCTACTCTTCATCCACACTGCAATTACTAATCAATTCTCTCTCAGGCCATCTCATCTGCACTAGTCATCCTCTTTTCCTTTCCTTATATTAATTCCTTGGCAGATATGTTATTCATGCCCTTTGCTACTATCTCCTCTTTTATCCTCTCTCACATTATAAGGTAATTTTATTCCTTACCAAGACTCAATCCTCTACCTGCATAAGCAATCTCACTTCATCCCATTTCCTCCAATAGATAACCTCCTTGATTATTCCCACCATCACTTATCATTTATCACTCATCATATATCAACTCTATATTATCCTCTTCTTTAGGTTCCCTGTTCCTCTTATTATATTGCTGATTGTGTCCTGTCAAGCTTTAATCTTGGATAGTTCCTACCATCCACAATTTTCATTCCTACAGCATGTTGGGGGAGAAAATTTTGAAATCATTCTAACAAGGTCCACTAATCAATTTTTGTTATATAACCTCATTTGGGCTGTCACTGCTGCTAGGCAACCAGTCTACACTTGCCTTATAAACTCATCATCCTACTCTGCACAGCAGCACTTTTTAAACCTTTTCATCCCTCCTCAAATGGTTTTTTCCACCCTCTTAGTTGAGAACCTCGTCTCATAATTATATATATATATATATATATATATATAAAGAGTCCATTTCAAACTGGAATTTCCAAAATGGAAATTGAGTGAATGCTCATAAAATAGGGAAGGATTGAATAAGTTATGGTATATAAGTGCAATAAAATATTATTGTTCTATGAGAAATGATGAAGTTTGATTTTAGAAAAACCTGGAAACACTTACATAAACGAATGCTGAATAAAGTGAGAAGAACCAGGATTACACTGTATATAGTAACAGCAATATTGTGTGGTGATCAACTGTGATAGAGTTGGCTTTTCTCAACAATGTAGTAAATCAAGGCAATTCCAATAGACTTGGGATGGAAAAATGTTATTCACAACCAGAGAGAACTTTGGAAACTGGATATGTATCAAAGCATAGTATTTTTGTCTTTTTAAAATTTTTGTTTGTTTTCTCTCTTGGGTTTTTTTTTCTTTTGGTCTAAATTTCTTGTACAATATGGCAAATATGGAAATATATTTAAAAGGATCGCACATATTTTACCTATATCAGATTGTTTTGCAATCTTTGGGAGAAGGGAGATAAGGGCGAGAGGGAGAAAAATTTGGAATGCAAAATTCTACAAAAATGAATGTTGGAAACCATCTTAATTTATTTGGAAAACCTAAATACTATTGAGAAAAAAAGAAAAAAGAGACCATTCACCATGAGCTCCCTCTCATCCTCTCTTCCTTCTTATATTATTCATGCCCTTTGCTACTATCTTCTTCTTTATCCCCTCTCACATTATAATGTAACTTTACTCCTTACCAAGACTCAATTCTCTACCTGCATAAGCAATCTCATTTCATCCCATTTCCTCCAATACATTACCCACTTTATTATTTCCACTATCATTTATCTTCAATCTCTCCTTGTCTATTGGCTCCTTCCCTACTAACTATGAACATGCTCAAGTCTCCTCAATCCTCAGGAATCCCTACATGATTCTTCAGTTCTTGATAGCTATTATTCTATATCATTTCTGATCTTTGTGTACAAACTCCTTGAAAAGGCTATATATAATAGACACTCTCCATTTCCTTTTCCCTTTTTCCCTTTTTCACTCTGCAGACTAGCTTCTAACGTTGTCATTCAATCTGTCTCCAAAGTTACCAGTTATCTCTTAATTGCCAAATCCAATGGCCTTTTTCAGTCTTTATTCTTTGTGATCCCTCTGTAATCTTTGGCACTTTTGATCACCCTCTTTTCCTTGATCCTCTGTTCTCTCTCTAGGTTTATAGGATATTACTCTCATCTGTTCTTCTCTTACCTATCATATTATTTCTTCTAATGCTTTTTCCCTGGAACCTCATCCAAATCACATCGTTTAAACTGTAGTTGTTGCTCAGGATTTTGTCCCACACTGTCTTCTCAAATATGTTTATCCTGCTCTGACCTCTCTGCTGACCTCAGATCTTGCATTTTCAATTCCTTTTCAGACATCTTGAATTGGATGTTCAATAGATATCTTAAACACAACATGTGCAAAACTGAATTCATTATCTTTCCTTCTAGATCCTTTTCCCCTCCTAACTTTTCTATTATCATCAAGGACAAAACCACTCTTCTAGTCCCTCAGTCTCAAAACCTAGGTGAAATCCTCAACTTTTCACTATTTCTCAATCCCACTCCCACCATATCTATTGCCAAGGTTTATCACCTTTGCAACTACTCTCTTCTGATATTGCTGCTACACTTAGGCAGTCCCTCATCACCTCATATGTGGACTACAAAAATAGCCTACTGGTACCTCAAGTCTTTCCCCATTCCAATCTATGCTCCATTCAGCCAACAAAGTGATTTTCCTAAAGCATAGATCCAACAATGTCACCACCCCACTCCACCCAACCTTATACCCTGTATGAGTTATGCTAATTGACTTGTTTTCCTTGGAAGCTCAGATTTTGACAATTTCTGGATATTTTCCTTTGCGGTCTTTCATGAGGTTATCGGTAGAGTCTCTATTTTCATTTTGCCTTCTCAATCAATTTTCTTTTATGGTTTTTTGAAATATGGAGTTTAATTTTTTTGTTTTGGTTTTGGTTTTCAAGTTCAATGCTTCTTACATTATGGTTCCTCAATCTGTTTTCCAAGTCAGTTGATAGCTCACATTCTCTGCTGTTTTTTCAATATTTTGACTTTGTTTTTCCATTTCTTGTTGCCTAATATGTTTATTTAGCTTTCATTGCTTCTTTCAATTTTAAAGGAATTCTAAAAGTTCAGTAACTTTTCCACCTTATGTTCTAAGCTCTTTATTTATTCTCATTCCAGTGCTTTCTTGCATAACTCTTAAAGTCTAATTTCATTTTCAATTTTTTGCTTAATTTCTTCAGCCATTCTATTAATACTTGTGGTCTGATCATTTTCCCCCCTTTGTACTTGTTGTATAGTTAGCTCTTTTCATCTGGATTTATCTCTTGAGTTTTTTTTATAACCTATACTATTTTTTTCATCATGTTTTCTTCTATCTACATATATTTTTCTCTAGTGCAACTGCTTTCTCAGTACTCTTAGGTCTTGGGACTGTTTACAGGGGTTTAGGTAGACTTGGAATCTCTCTCCCAGACTCCACTGACTTTTTTTTTTTCCTGAGGCAATTGGGGTTAAGTGACTTGCCCAGAGTCACATAATTAAGAAGTGTTAGGCCAGATTTGAACTGGGGTCCTCCTGACTTCAGAGCTGGTGCTCTATCCACTGCACTACCTAGCTGTCCCTCCATTGACTTTCAAAAGCCCCTTTCTTCCTTTCTGGATGGAGGAACTTATTTTTGTTTCTCTTTAGTCTTTAGTCTGTTAGAGGATAGTGGAAAGCTGGATCATCTAATGTTTCATATTGTCTAGGATTGGGGATGGGATTTGGTAGAGGATGGTGATGAGGAAGAGGGTGTTTTGTTTTTTCTCTCTTCTGGTTTGAAGAATGGGGGTGGAAGGGTCTAAAATAGTTTCTGACTGATTGAATCGGGGAGCCAGAAGTGAAGAAATGCAATCAGCTTCAGCCTCCATTATTCCTGGTAAGATGGGTTAGGAAGCCAAAAGGGAGGGAAGCTGCTCCCCAACCTCTGGCAAACTTATTCTGTAAGATTATATCAATATGATTCATTTCTGGCAAATTAAAACAACTCTGAGATTCTACCTCTCACCTCTCAGACTAAGATGAAAGGAAAAGATGTTGGAGGGTATGTGGGAAAATGGGACACTAATGCATTGTTGGTGGAATTGTGAAATGATTTAACCATTCTGGAGAGTAATTTGGAACTATGCCCAAAGGGCAATAAAAACTGTGCATACTTTTTGATCTAGTAGTACCACTGTTGGGTCTGTATACCAAAGAAATCATAAAAGAGGGAAAGACTCATATGTGCAAAAATGTTTGTAACAACTCTTTTTGTAGTGGCAAAGAATTGGAAAATGAGTAAATGCTCATCAGTTGTGGAATGGCTGAGTAAGTTATGGAATATTATTGTTCTATTAAAAAATGATAAACAAGCTGATTTTAGAAAGGCTTAGAAAGACTTACATGAACTGATGCTGAGTAAAACAAGTAGAACAGGGAAACATTGTACACAGCAACAGCAAGATTGAGTGATCATCTGTTATGAAAGACTTGATTCTTCTCAGTGGTTCAGTGATCTAAGGCAATTCCAATAAACTTTGGATGGAAAATGCCATCCGAATCACAAGAGAGAACTGTGGAAACTGAATGTAAATCAACATTATGATTCAATATACAAAGCCATGTTCACTTTTCTTTTCTTTTTCTTTTGTTTTTTTTTTTCCTCTAGTGGTTTTTCCCTTTTGTTCTAATTTTTCTCTCCCAACATGATTTATAAGGAAATATGTAAAAAAAATTAATGTACATGTATAACAAAAAATGTTAATTTTACATATAATTGAGAAAAAAAAGAGTCAATTTCCCCAAAGGATTTCTGGGACTCCTGGTACCTTTCAGCAATTCATGAAAAAAATGCCTGGTGACATAAACCACTAGTAGGTATCAGTGTATTAAAATGATTTTATCATGTTTAGAAAGATAAAAGAAACAACTAAAGGTATTAGATCAGCTAGAAGATGCTATTCTAAAACTGTGAATTGATAATTGTCATTTCTATTGAACTTTTCTCATATACATATACAAAGTAGTTATTGATCAAAGATTGAAGTACTATTTCAAGAAGATAGAGTGCTAATTACCTGGGCTCAAAGAATTATCATGAGGACATGGGGACATAGGGACATGGGTTTCAAGGTATCCTTGAGGAAATTATAAAAAAAAGTCTCACAAATGATTTCCTTTAATAGACAGCATCTTCACAAGCATACGATTCCCTCGATTAGTTAAGAAGCATTTATTAAGCACCTACTACATAACAAGTATATTGCTAGATATATGAAATGAAACAGTGCCCTTAAAGAAACTTAAATTCTATAGGGGAAAACAATATGTACACATGTTAAGTGTAATGAGCTCCCACTTTTATTGGGGCTCAAGTGCAGTAATAATAGTCCTAGGTATATTAATGATACATATATAGTCCCATATGAAAGATTTGGTAAGGAATTGAGATGGGTGCTAGAAATCCTTCCCTAATGATTGTGCTACAATAACCCCAATACAAACAGCTTCCATGTTTGTTAGCAGCAGCGATGTTCCTGTCTCAATTCTCATCCTTAAAGAACTCTTTTTGTGGCTCACATGTCTTCAAGAGTTTCTTTTACTAGGTCTGAGAGATAATTTTGCACACATATGTGTGTGCGTGTGTATGTGTGTGTGTGTGTGTGTGTGTGTGTGTGTGTGTTTGTGTGCAGAAGAGATGTCAGATTCATTTTCCCAACTCTCCCTTGCAGAACCAGGCTTTTGGTCCCCAAAGGGTGGCTACTGTGCCTCCCCTCAGAGTTCTAAGGAAGCATTAGTGGTTCGGGAATTCAGAGGTATAGTTTTTGTAGCATGATAAATCACAAATTCCCACTAGTGCAATTCTCCCAATGCTCATCAGTTGATATCAATTAGCTGGCCATGAATTTGCTTAATGAGTTAGTTAACTCTAGTTACCTTCATTGGAAAAACATGTTTACTGAAGTGGTATAGTAAGAATGGATTGGTATATACCCCTTACAATGGTATACAGAATATATGGGAAAGTGGGCTCAAGCTTTGATTAGTTACAAAGGGAGTAACTCACAGCTACTGAAAGTCATTTTGTTGGAAATAATTTTCCTTCCCTTTGTGTGGCCCTTATGTTCCTCTTAAGCATGATGTAGAGTTCTTTTGTGTTTTGAGTCTTTGGATTCTCAGGACTTATAGAGTTCTGAAAACATCATTCTTTTTTAAAATTATTATTATAGCTTTTTATTTACAAGATATATGCATGGGTAATTTTACAGCACTAACAATTGCCAAGCCCTTTGTTCCAATTTTTCCCCTCCCCCCCACCCTCCTTCCCCAGATGGCAGGTTGACCAATACATGTTACATATGTTAAAGTATAAATTAAATACAATATATGTATACAGAAAACATCATTCTTCACTATGTCTGGCTTGTTCTCATGTCCCAGTGCCATTGGTTCCAGGGACAGTGCTAGGACACCAATGAGAAAGCCAAATCCTCAGACCTTTTAAAGTTCTGAAGCTTTTCCTCTGATACAAATAAAGGAAGGAAACAGATTTTTCTCCTCTCCTTTTCCCCAAATTATCTACCATTTAGGAAGGTGGCTGGAATTTCTCTTCTGGCTCATTACTAGAATATCTGATTTGGGACTAGTTTGTATGTTTTACCCAAAACCCACAGGATAAGATTGATTTTCCTCAACAAATCTCAATACTGTATTGCACCAACTCATTTCATCCAAGGATGGAAATATTGCACTCCTTTCCAATCTGATTAACTAGATTGTTCAAACTAAATTGCAATGCCTTTGACTGAGTCATTGATTTGGGTAATGCCGAGAGCTGGTTCATGTATAGTTCATACTACTGAATGGTTGCCTTAATAGAGAAGTCCTGGCCCTTTATAATTATTTGTAGGAACACCCCTCTTATACATGTGCTCTTCCGTGGGGATAGGAGAGCTTCTCCCACCCCTAGTTTCTGTGGGGAGTGAAATTGTCTCCCATCTCTTAGAGGAAAGATCTTTTCTCATTCTTGCCTCAAGCCACTGTCATCAAACATACCAGTCAGGTCACATACCAGGGCTACCATCTTCTTTTATATCAATGGGAATAAAGTTATTTATTATTAAGCAACAAAAATAGTCAATAATTGGGGAACAGGTTCATTGAGAAGTCAGCATTCTATTCTGTCTGACAAATAGAGAAAAAGAATAGAAAATAGTAATAGGTTTTAATACCTTCCCCTCTCCACAATGGAGGAGAGCCAAGAAATGGATAGTTAAATAAGTAACAGAAGATGGCTCTACTTCCAGGAACAAAGGAAGGGAAAAAGAAGGTTTCAAGGACTCAGTGTATAGGTGACTCACCAGATTACTCCACAATTAGCTGCTTCAATTGCTGCTGCTTATAGTGCCTGATCTGCATTAGCAATCCACAAATTCCCAAGTTAAAGAGAGAAGAAGATGCCTAAGAACAGAGAACCTCCCTCTGAACCTCTATCCCCCTGGTCTGGCCCTGCTCCTCCTCATAACTTAGCTAGGAGGATTCTCTGTATTCTTTTTCTTCCCAATATCATCTTTCAATCCCAACTTCAAAATATCCATCATCTTATGAATTCTGTGTAAAAATCTGACACATTACTTCAGGTATTTTGGATCTCCCTTGCAATTATCACCAAATTGGCAAAGTTGAAGGGGCTGCATTCATATGTACATAAGTATGCATCAGTGATTACTTGGTTCTACAACTCTGGTATTCTAACAGGTCATGGAGTATTTAGTCTCTGCCATTGGCTCAAACCAGCAGTGATTGTGTCCTCCCAATTTTTAGAGGGAGCCCAGCATTTAATTCTAACAGATTAGCTTTTATAAAGGAATATTCAATTCAGCCCCTCTTTGGTAGATCACCTCTATCTCTATTGCAGAATGAAGGGGGTTAAGTTCACACTTTAATTCAATTCCTACATAGCATAGTCTCACAAAGTTACAGGTCCAAAACCCCCTTGGCTTGTGTCCTGGTACGCTGATTCCTCAAGGTTCGAGTTATGGGCTGGCAACAACATCTAGCTCAGGATTCCTGGCTCTAAGATCATCAAGGCTTAGGCATCTAAATCTGGGGCTGTACTATCTGTGTGCAAAATTGTAAAGGATAAACCAAAGTATCCCACACTACATGTCTAATTCCTAGGGCTACAAAACCTAAAGGGTATGGAGTGTGTGTGTGTGTGTGTGTGTGTGTGTGTGTGTGTGTGTGTGTGTGAGAGAGAGAGAGAGAGAGAGAGAGAGAGAGAGAGAGAGAGAGAGAGAGAGGCAGAGAGAGACAGAGAAAGAGAGAGAGACAGAGACACAGAGACAGAGACAGAGAGAGAGACAGAGAGAGAGAGAGAGACAGAGAGAGAGAGAGACAGAGAGAGAGAGACAGAGAGAGAGAGAGAGAGAGAGAGAGAGAGAGAGAGAGAGAGACAGAGACAGAGAGAGAGAGAGAGACAGAGACAGAGAGAGAGGGAGGGAGCCAATAGGAAGAGGCTGCTCTCACCCATGTGGCAGGGGAACACAGAATATCTTTGCTGAGAAGCAAGTCCTGACATTTCCCACATGGTTGCCTCCATAACAGATGATGTAGACATGCACAAAGCCCCATTACAAACACATGTAACAGGAGGCTGTCCAGGGAGAACCCAGCTCCTATGATCATATGCAATATGCTTGACCTGATGCAATTCCCCCACAGGGCTAATGTTACCTGGTTAAAGGAAATTGGGTTGGTAGAAACTATTGGCTAAGAGTGGAAGGAACACACTGAGAATGGTACTAGAAAATTAGAAAAGAGACATTCTTAGGTCCACAGAGTACCCCTAGAAGGAGAAATGTAGTATATTGGATTTGGAGAATAAGGGACCAGAGCATACTTCTATATAAATGGGTGGTAATCTGTCCTGATAGAAGGGATAGTCAGGTTTATGAGTTCACATTTGAGTATTATGAGCATTTAAAAAAGAAAGCATATCTTTAAGAACAAGTCATATCAGACTAACCTCATTTCCTTTTCTGCTAGACAGACTGGTAGAACAAGAAAATGCTTTAGACACTTGTATACTTGGTTTTCAGCAAAATATGTTAGAAATCTTTTGGGCTATCTAAATAGACAAAATAGAGACATGACCTAGATGATAGCTAATTTGGATGGATTTTAAATTGTTTATTAAAGCAGCTGACTCTTCTCTTTCTCACTTCTACCCCCCAACACATGGAGTGTGAAACTTTGTGAAACTAAGATCTGTAGCTGAGATTGCTACTCAAAGTGTTATATCTATGAGTACCACTAGGTGGTAATCTAAATTGTAGTTGAATTAACTCAGCTTCCTCTGAGTCTACACAAGCCTAACCTAGCAATCTCCTCTCCAAACCTTTCCTCCTTTTATTCTTGGGTTAAAATTTAGACACAAAGAAATTATATTTATTATTACATTTATTTGTAATTTGTTGATTCTTTTAGCTCTTCTTCCATTTAGATCCTACTGTCTTACTTTCCCTTTTCAGTATGTAGCCCATGTGAACTAGAGCTTTGCTTATTCACATTAAATGGAGTCTTTATTGCATTGAAAACAACTGTAGTAATGTAGGTTTTGAATCTCCAAGCAGTTGAACTTTGCCACTCCTAGTAGGATATATAATTTCAACTCTCTACCTTTCTGTTGTCTGCCTCTTCCTGTCATCACAAGGCAACTACATTCAAAGGTTGAGCTGGTAGGAGATGATCCCTTCTAACATATTTCTTTTGGTCTTAAAAGTATAGAAGGAAGTTAGTATCCCTCAGCTCACCACTAATCTTCCACCTATAATGCCTATGATGATTGCCACTAAAACTCCTGCCTTCCAGTTAGATGAAGTCACTGCTTAATCCTTCAGAAACTGGTCAGCTTCCTTCTCATAGTTTTTTTTCTAAACATGGCAAACACATGTAATCTTCTAAGAACTTCTAAGAGTCCCAGTCAGTACCAGAGAATACCCAGAGTAATGATTGCCAGTTAAAATACTAGGAGAGCCAAGGAAATAAAATATGACTTTTGCCCCTTTAAAAAAAAAAATTCTCAATAGTAAGTCATTTTGTGTACCTTTTTTTTTTTTTAAACTATTTATTGTGATCTCCTGAGGCCATTCAACACCACACTTCCTAACTCTTCAGTGCCCCAAGATATGTAATACACTGGGAGAAACCGGTACTGTGGGAAGCTATTACATCACATGTTACAGTTGAATGACTGGACACAATGAGTATTCATTAGTGGATTGAAAACAACTTCATTTACCTCCTCTGGGTCTTAGTGTATTCATCTATAAAATGGAAATAACCCCTATAATACTTATAGGATTGTTGTGAGGATCAAATAAGATAATGTTTGTAAAGGACTTTGACAACATAATTACCGTTAGCAGCGTCATTATTGTTAATATTGCTGTTGGTGATAATGTTATTTTAATAACATTAATATTATATTATATATTATTATAAATATTATATTATTAATGTTAATTATATCATCAGTATTATTATTAGTATTATTATTGTCAGAAAGGCAATGTGGCTTAGTGGACAGACTACTAGTTTCATTGTCAGGAAGACTTAGGCTCAAGGAAAGCCTCTGACTCAGACCAAACATGTGACCTCCCTAGTCACCCAACTGCTCATTGTCTGAAGGCAATTCTTTTAAAAGAGCTAGATGGAGAGCAGATGTTGATTGCATGGGTTGATGGCATTCCTCCCTGGAGTTCCATATTGAAATTCCAAATATGGTTTTGCTGTTGTTGTCATGATAAGTTACATTAGTCATCAACTTTCCATCACCACTTTTTGGGATATTATTTGGCAAAGATATTGGAATAGTTTGCCATTTCCTTCTCCAGCATATTTTACAGTTAAAGAAACTGAGGCAAACAGGGTGAAGTGATTTGTCCAGGGTTACACAACTAATAAGTATCTGAGGACAGATTTGAACTCAGGAAATTGAGTTTTTCAGACTCCAGGTCCAGCATTCTATCCATTGTGCAGCTACCTGTCTGCAGTATTTGATGTTGTTGATAACCTTCTCCATCAAGATTCTCTCTTTAAAAAAATTGTTTTAATTTTTTCTGCTTATATGTGTATTTTTAACTTTTCAAATACTTATTTCTTTATGAATCATGTTGAGAGAGAGAAATCAGAACAAAAGGGAAAATCACAAGAGAAAAAAAATGGGGAAAAAAAAGTGAATATAGAGTGTTGATTTACATTCAATCTCCATACTTCTCTTTCTGGATGTAGATGGTGTTTTCTATCCAAAGTTTGTTGAGATTGCCTTGGATAACTGAACTGCTGAAAAGAAGTAAGTATTTCATAGTTGATCATCGCATAGTCTTGCTGTTACTATGTACAATATATTCCTGGTTCTGATTGTTTCACTGAGCATCATCAGTTCATATAAATCTTTCCAGGCCTTTCTAAAATCAGCTTGTTCATTTTTTATAGAACAATAATATCCTACTACTTTCATACACTATAATTTATTCAATCCTTCCCCAATTGTTTATCAAAATTCTCTCAAGGTTTTCATGATAATTGTTCTTTCTCAGTTCTATCAGCGGCACCTCTCTTTTTCAATCTCCTTTCCTGCTTCTTTATCCATGTCATGATCACCAAGAAATAAGCTCTCAAGACTCTGTCCTGGGCCCTCTTCTCTTCTCCCATCATTATATTTCACTTGTTGATCTCATCAATTCTCATGAGTTCAGTTATCATCAGTAAGCTGATGACTCTCCGATCTATGTACTCTGTTGTTGGTCCTTCTTTCTCAGACCACCATGACATCAGAGAAGTCATTCTATGATATGAAAGTGAATTGGATTTAAATTAGGGAGGTTGTGCAAATTCACCTGCCTCATTGTCAGAGCCATTTGGTTCCATTGGCCATATATAGATAAGAATGACTGGAGGTGGCCCTGGATGTAGTAGGAGACCTAGACCTCTTTAAGGAAGGTGTTTAACTTTATCTCAGTTTGACTAAGATAATGCCCATTAAGTGATTAAGGTTAGATAAGAAATGAGGCTGAGAATGGCCTCTTTTACCTAGTGTGTGTGTGTGTGTGTGTGTGAGAGAGAGAGAGAGAAAGAGAGACAGCGACAGAGACAGAGACAGAGAAAGACAGACAGAGACAGAGAGACACAGAGAGACACAGAGAGACTGAGACAGAGAGATAGAGACAGAGACAGAGACAGAGAGACAGAGAGAGACAGAGACAGAGACAGAGACAGAGACACACAGAGAGAGAGAGTCTTATATCCCTAATTACCTTTATGACATTTCAAATTCAAGGCCCCCTAGGCATTGAGTTCAAACTCAACTAGTCCAAAACAGAACTCATTATCTTTTCCCAAACCTCCTCTTCTAAACTTCCCATTAGTGTCAAGGACACTTAACATCTTTCCATTCATCCAGGTCAGAAACCTCTTTGTCATCTCTGACAGTTCATTCTTACTTATCCAACAAATCTAATCTGTTGCCAAATCTTGTCCTATCTTCACAAGAACTTGTGCCTACATCCATTCACTTCTTCCCACTCATACAGCCATCATCCCTACCTTGGACCCTCATCATTTCACGCTCAGTCTTTTAGTTAGTATTTCTTGCCATGATTCCAATTTATCTTCCACTTAGTTGTGCATGTAATTTTTCTTAAGCATAGGTTTCATATAAAATTTCTTGCATTCTTGGGGAGGGGGGAGAGAAGAAGGAATAGGAAGGGAAGGAGAAAGGGAGAGAATTTGGAACTGAACTTTTTTTTAATGTTAAATAAGTCGGGGGTGGGTGGGAATAAGGTATTAAATTTTAAAAATAAAGCAGCCCTGATCCACTACTCCTGATGCTCCATGAGCTTCAATGACTTCCTATTACTTCTAGGATCAAATACAAATTCTTCTGGTTGTCATTTAAAACTCTTAATAACCTGGCCCTTTCCTACATTTCTAGTTGTCTTATAGTTACTCCTCCCTATAGATGTTATTACACAGCTACATTGACTCACCTGTTGTTTCTTAAACATAAGACTATCTCTCATCACTTTTCACTTGCACTGGCTATTCCTGATGCCTAGAATATTCTGCCCCTTCTCTTCCATCTCTTAGTTTCTCTGTCTTATTTCAAGACTCAGTTCATATTCTACCTTCTGCTAGTCTGTTCCTCCTCCCCTCCACTAGCTACCAATGCCTTCTGCTCCAAAATTACTTCCCATTTGCTATATCTACATCTTATATGTACTTAATTATTTACATGCCAATTCCTCCCCCACCCCCCATTAGAATGTGAGCATCTTGAGAGCAGGGACTGCAGGTTTTTCCCCCTTTTTTTGTGCTTAGCATATTGTCCTGTATGTAGTAAGTGCTTAATAAATATTAGTTGATGGACCATGAGTAAAAAAGATAGGCTGGTTATGGCATGGACAAAGAATAAGGAATGGATAACTTGCCTATGGTTTGCTCATTGTTATCCTCTCAATTTTCAGAGAAATGAAGAAAGTTCTCTATTGGGGGGTTGTGAGTCACCCATGCCTGGCAAACAAGGTTTCAGCATTGATGGAAGAAATAGTAATATTGAAAGGATCACAGATCCATTTTTGAGTATATTTGTTGTGACTTATTTGCATATATATATATATATATATATATATATATATATATATATATATATATATATATATATATATATATATATATATGTAACGTGCTCTCCTGGCAGTTACAATTACTAGTCTGTCCTAGACCCACCAGAGTACCTTTGACCACTGTCCTTTGCAGTGTGAGCTCTACCCGGCTCGCCTCCTCTGAGGCCTTCTAAGGTCTCTGGCCACAATCTCTTGAATGTATAGCTTAATAACCGGTAGCGCACTCAAGAACAACCACGTGTAATCTTAAAAGCCTTTATTATACCTACTCACATAATGCCCTAGCTGATGCCCTGACTTGTTGGTTCCCGAGTGAACACCTGGTCAGAAGACCCATGTGTTCACTACCAAAATCCTTACCTCTTTCGGCTACCCATCTTGGCTTGGCCACCCAGGCTAGGAGCCAGGGTGAACAGCAGAGGTTAAAGAGGGCGTTTGCTGCCTGCAGTGGGCTTACATAGGGCCTGTGAGGTCACGCACACAGCCAATCAGCGAGAGAGTCACCCATTACAAAAGTATCTCAATATGGCCAGGATCCCGCCCAAGGGCAGTCCTAATATCCACAGAAATTACTTCTGGGCCTCAATCCCGATGCACTGTGTCCGCCCATTTAAAGGGCCCTTACAATTCCCTTTCTCTTGTTTTGCGGGAACCGCACATCTCACCAAGCTAAACTTTTAGCACCAGCTATAGTTCACTTGGTCCATGAGATGACAGAGTGTTATGCCCAAGGAGGTACAAAGCAGCAGATCAGTAAACAGAAGTATGACAATGAGAACCAGGCTCAACAGTGGCCCAAATGTTCAACCCATTCATCAAAGTCATACTCGAGATAATAGGCCAAAGAGATTGGATGCCAATGAGGTAGGATGTCAACACTGAGGTGGGAAGTCAACAAGGTAAAACATCACAATTCTAGTTAACAAATATCAGTAGGTATGTTGTCACAATTCTAGTTACATTTATCACAGTTCTAGACCAATTCTAGTTTCTTACAATTTTCTGTTGCACTTTTCACACTCCTAGAACAATTCTAGCTTATCACAATTCTCAATTGCACTTGTCACAATCCTAGAACAATTCTAGTTTATCACAATTCTCAATTGCACTTTTCACAATTCTAGAACAATTCTAGCTTATCACAATTCTCTATTGCACTTTTCACAATCCTAGAACAATTCTAGTTTATCACAATTCTCTATTGCACTTTTCACAATTCTAGAACAATTCTAGATTCACAGGTGCACATAAGCAAAGTCATGTCCAGTAACATTGTCTCAATAACAATGGCAGGTGGGTGTGTTGGTTTTTCACCCACTAATTTAAAAGCATAGTCCTTTAATAGAAAGCATAGGGCAAAGCCTCTCCCCAGGCCACCATATGGCAAGTGGCCACGGGAGAAGCAAGCAGGCCCATTGTCCATTTACAGTCTTTATATTGCGTATCACCCGAAATAGTCCATTTCAGCTGCAACACTGGAACTGTGTCTGGTGTCTCTGGTCCCGGTCAGGAGGGGCATCGCTGCCATCAGCGTCTGAAGGGCTGCGGACATCTGGCTGGTCTCTCTGGACTGTTGTCTGGTCCTTCTCTTGGATCCCCAGGTTACAAATGTCTCTGGTGGGGATGAACTCTGCTGCTGGATCTGCACCTAGGAAGGAATGTCCCCGGGGCCCAACTTGGGCCTTTCCAAATGCCATCCAGGCCTTTCCACATCACAGTGGAAACAAAGTTGTTGTCAAAAAGATTAACAAGCCAGACAAAAGTCAGTCTGTCACTTAGCTGCACTTTCTGTGTATGCCCGAAGTGCATTGCTAAGGTAAAATGCAAAGAATTTAAAAATGTAAAACCAAAATAATTTAAAAGTGTAAAACCGAAATAGATTAAAAATATAAAACCAAAATAACTTTAAAATGTAAAATCAAAATACTTTGAAGATGTAAAATCAAAAATGTTTTAAAATGTAAAATCAAAATTTAAAAATTGTAAGCAATCACATATCCCAAAATTCCCTTCTCTTGTTTAGAAGAGAAGGTCTTGGGGATAGTCTGTGCAGTAATGACTTTACTAGAACACTCGGCTATATCCCTGAATTCTTTTGCCTAAAAATCAAAGTTTGAATTTCTGATACCGAATTGTACTCCAGGAGTGTGAATCAATAAATCTGATATTACTTTTCCTCCTGGGTCAAAGATCACACACTGTCTATTTATTCTAGTGATTAAAACAACAATTTTCCAACCCATTCTAGACATAAACACTGTTTTATAAGTACCCGTAGGGGGTTGGGAAATCAAGCTCACCTGTGGAAGTGGAAAATCCACGAGGTAAGAAAAGAGGAGTTTCAACTCTCCAAAGACGATCCTAGCAGTTTTACAAGTATAAAACTCCACTCTCTCTAACTGCAAGGTCTTGTCCCTGTAAGGTTTCTTAGAAATTAACTGAATTGTATTTTCAAAACTTTTCTGATTATACTCAATACCCCACAATTCCTTTTTGCCTTGGGGCATAAAGCCTACTCCAGTCCTTTGAAATGAAGACACAGGAGTTTTAAATGGATTAATGGGCAGTGCTGATATTATCGCCCTTCCTTTTCCTCCTCCCCCTTCTCCCTTGGCCCAAGAAGGTGAGGCAGAGGGAAGAATTGGAAAATCCCCCAAAGGCTGATTTAAAATCAAACCTGAGCTTTGCACATAAAAAGAACTAAACTTCTTCTCAATGGAAGAGTAATGGATAAATTCCTTAAAACAACAATGCAGGAGGTAAACCAACAAAACGCTAAGAAGAATTTCTACAACTTTAGTCCATGTGGTTCGTTTATTTCCTTCCTTAGTTTCAGCCACTGGTTTGAACTCTTCCTGTTCTATCTGTAGTAACCTAGCTTTTTCTTCTTTCTCTAGCTCAATCTGTAGTTTAACCTGCAATTCCAGCAACTCTTGCTGTGGCATTTTATACTCTATACTGTCATACATACGCATTAGCTCTAGGTTGCTCCCTCTCCATGGGTGTGGGGATAGCCTTTGTGGAGCTTGATTACAAGCTTCCTGCTGTTCTTCAGTGGTGATCTTTGTTAAAAGATCTTCCATCTGGCTCTTTAACCTCTTGATATAATAAGCATTATGTTCAGCTGTGTCCTTGAGTCTGATCCCAGATTTACCTGGGTCCATATTGCTTCTCTGTCTTCCCTCTTAAGTGGCGTTTCTACCGGATCTTTCAGAATCTTAATTCTGAATCTTAAATATTTTCAAAACCTGATAATTCCTTATGTGTCCACGTTGAGCGCCATTTGTAACGTGCTCTCCTGGCAGTTACAATTACTAGTCTGTCCTAGACCCACCAGAGTACCTTTGACCACTGTCCTTTGCAGTGTGAGCTCTACCCGGCTCGCCTCCTCTGAGGCCTTCTAAGGTCTCTGGCCACAATCTCTTGAATGTATAGCTTAATAACCGGTAGCGCACTCAAGAACAACCACGTGTAATCTTAAAAGCCTTTATTATACCTACTCACATAATGCCCTAGCTGATGCCCTGACTTGTTGGTTCCCGAGTGAACACCTGGTCAGAAGACCCATGTGTTCACTACCAAAATCCTTACCTCTTTCGGCTACCCATCTTGGCTTGGCCACCCAGGCTAGGAGCCAGGGTGAACAGCAGAGGTTAAAGAGGGCGTTTGCTGCCTGCAGTGGGCTTACATAGGGCCTGTGAGGTCACGCACACAGCCAATCAGCGAGAGAGTCACCCATTACAAAAGTATCTCAATATGGCCAGGATCCCGCCCAAGGGCAGTCCTAATATCCACAGAAATTACTTCTGGGCCTCAATCCCGATGCACTGTGTCCGCCCATTTAAAGGGCCCTTACAATTCCCTTTCTCTTGTTTTGCGGGAACCGCACATCTCACCAAGCTAAACTTTTAGCACCAGCTATAGTTCACTTGGTCCATGAGATGACAGAGTGTTATGCCCAAGGAGGTACAAAGCAGCAGATCAGTAAACAGAAGTATGACAATGAGAACCAGGCTCAACAGTGGCCCAAATGTTCAACCCATTCATCAAAGTCATACTCGAGATAATAGGCCAAAGAGATTGGATGCCAATGAGGTAGGATGTCAACACTGAGGTGGGAAGTCAACAAGGTAAAACATCACAATTCTAGTTAACAAATATCAGTAGGTATGTTGTCACAATTCTAGTTACATTTATCACAGTTCTAGACCAATTCTAGTTTCTTACAATTTTCTGTTGCACTTTTCACACTCCTAGAACAATTCTAGCTTATCACAATTCTCAATTGCACTTGTCACAATCCTAGAACAATTCTAGTTTATCACAATTCTCAATTGCACTTTTCACAATTCTAGAACAATTCTAGCTTATCACAATTCTCTATTGCACTTTTCACAATCCTAGAACAATTCTAGTTTATCACAATTCTCTATTGCACTTTTCACAATTCTAGAACAATTCTAGATTCACAGGTGCACATAAGCAAAGTCATGTCCAGTAACATTGTCTCAATAACAATGGCAGGTGGGTGTGTTGGTTTTT
Organism: Sminthopsis crassicaudata; assembly: GCF_048593235.1. Lineage (NCBI taxonomy): Eukaryota > Metazoa > Chordata > Mammalia > Dasyuromorphia > Dasyuridae > Sminthopsis > Sminthopsis crassicaudata. The sequence continues at coordinate 75,481,112 of NC_133617.1, read as the reverse complement.
CACCCACTAATTTAAAAGCATAGTCCTTTAATAGAAAGCATAGGGCAAAGCCTCTCCCCAGGCCACCATATGGCAAGTGGCCACGGGAGAAGCAAGCAGGCCCATTGTCCATTTACAGTCTTTATATTGCGTATCACCCGAAATAGTCCATTTCAGCTGCAACACTGGAACTGTGTCTGGTGTCTCTGGTCCCGGTCAGGAGGGGCATCGCTGCCATCAGCGTCTGAAGGGCTGCGGACATCTGGCTGGTCTCTCTGGACTGTTGTCTGGTCCTTCTCTTGGATCCCCAGGTTACAAATGTCTCTGGTGGGGATGAACTCTGCTGCTGGATCTGCACCTAGGAAGGAATGTCCCCGGGGCCCAACTTGGGCCTTTCCAAATGCCATCCAGGCCTTTCCACATCACAGTGGAAACAAAGTTGTTGTCAAAAAGATTAACAAGCCAGACAAAAGTCAGTCTGTCACTTAGCTGCACTTTCTGTGTATGCCCGAAGTGCATTGCTAAGGTAAAATGCAAAGAATTTAAAAATGTAAAACCAAAATAATTTAAAAGTGTAAAACCGAAATAGATTAAAAATATAAAACCAAAATAACTTTAAAATGTAAAATCAAAATACTTTGAAGATGTAAAATCAAAAATGTTTTAAAATGTAAAATCAAAATTTAAAAATTGTAAGCAATCACATATCCCAAAATTCCCTTCTCTTGTTTAGAAGAGAAGGTCTTGGGGATAGTCTGTGCAGTAATGACTTTACTAGAACACTCGGCTATATCCCTGAATTCTTTTGCCTAAAAATCAAAGTTTGAATTTCTGATACCGAATTGTACTCCAGGAGTGTGAATCAATAAATCTGATATTACTTTTCCTCCTGGGTCAAAGATCACACACTGTCTATTTATTCTAGTGATTAAAACAACAATTTTCCAACCCATTCTAGACATAAACACTGTTTTATAAGTACCCGTAGGGGGTTGGGAAATCAAGCTCACCTGTGGAAGTGGAAAATCCACGAGGTAAGAAAAGAGGAGTTTCAACTCTCCAAAGACGATCCTAGCAGTTTTACAAGTATAAAACTCCACTCTCTCTAACTGCAAGGTCTTGTCCCTGTAAGGTTTCTTAGAAATTAACTGAATTGTATTTTCAAAACTTTTCTGATTATACTCAATACCCCACAATTCCTTTTTGCCTTGGGGCATAAAGCCTACTCCAGTCCTTTGAAATGAAGACACAGGAGTTTTAAATGGATTAATGGGCAGTGCTGATATTATCGCCCTTCCTTTTCCTCCTCCCCCTTCTCCCTTGGCCCAAGAAGGTGAGGCAGAGGGAAGAATTGGAAAATCCCCCAAAGGCTGATTTAAAATCAAACCTGAGCTTTGCACATAAAAAGAACTAAACTTCTTCTCAATGGAAGAGTAATGGATAAATTCCTTAAAACAACAATGCAGGAGGTAAACCAACAAAACGCTAAGAAGAATTTCTACAACTTTAGTCCATGTGGTTCGTTTATTTCCTTCCTTAGTTTCAGCCACTGGTTTGAACTCTTCCTGTTCTATCTGTAGTAACCTAGCTTTTTCTTCTTTCTCTAGCTCAATCTGTAGTTTAACCTGCAATTCCAGCAACTCTTGCTGTGGCATTTTATACTCTATACTGTCATACATACGCATTAGCTCTAGGTTGCTCCCTCTCCATGGGTGTGGGGATAGCCTTTGTGGAGCTTGATTACAAGCTTCCTGCTGTTCTTCAGTGGTGATCTTTGTTAAAAGATCTTCCATCTGGCTCTTTAACCTCTTGATATAATAAGCATTATGTTCAGCTGTGTCCTTGAGTCTGATCCCAGATTTACCTGGGTCCATATTGCTTCTCTGTCTTCCCTCTTAAGTGGCGTTTCTACCGGATCTTTCAGAATCTTAATTCTGAATCTTAAATATTTTCAAAACCTGATAATTCCTTATGTGTCCACGTTGAGCGCCATTTGTAACGTGCTCTCCTGGCAGTTACAATTACTAGTCTGTCCTAGACCCACCAGAGTACCTTTGACCACTGTCCTTTGCAGTGTGAGCTCTACCCGGCTCGCCTCCTCTGAGGCCTTCTAAGGTCTCTGGCCACAATCTCTTGAATGTATAGCTTAATAACCGGTAGCGCACTCAAGAACAACCACGTGTAATCTTAAAAGCCTTTATTATACCTACTCACATAATGCCCTAGCTGATGCCCTGACTTGTTGGTTCCCGAGTGAACACCTGGTCAGAAGACCCATGTGTTCACTACCAAAATCCTTACCTCTTTCGGCTACCCATCTTGGCTTGGCCACCCAGGCTAGGAGCCAGGGTGAACAGCAGAGGTTAAAGAGGGCGTTTGCTGCCTGCAGTGGGCTTACATAGGGCCTGTGAGGTCACGCACACAGCCAATCAGCGAGAGAGTCACCCATTACAAAAGTATCTCAATATGGCCAGGATCCCGCCCAAGGGCAGTCCTAATATCCACAGAAAGTACTTCTGGGCCTCAATCCCGATGCACTGTGTCCGCCCATTTAAAGGGCCCTTACATATATATATATATATATATATATATATATATATATATGATTTGCTCTCCAGCAGAGCATAAATGCTTTGAGAAAAATGATTTTCAAAAAAGTATTATTTATGCCTTTTGTGTTTATTTCACAATCTCTTCTGAATATCTTTCTACTTTGATATATGCCTGAGAATCAACTCACAGAATTCACCTTAATATCTCCAGATTGTTCTCGGAACAATCTGAGAAGATCTTATTAGTTGCAATAGATGATCTTAGAAACCACTGCAGGAATTCTTAGTCAATGATTCCATCAGAGAGTCCAGGAGTCTATATGGAAAACCTATCGTAGTGACATGGGAGAGAAATGGAAAAGATATGAAAGTGTGTAGACTACCAATCTTTGAACAAAAAAATGCAAATGGACCATTGCATGTCCAGAATTTAAGATGCCCTGGAATGTCTGTTAGATATCTAGGGATTTTCGGTGTTTGATTTTCATAATGGATACTCTCAGACTCCTTCTTCCTAAAAGAGTTCAACAAAGAAAAAACAGTTTTAATCTACCCAGTTGGGTAATCCAATTGGATTTTTAGCAATCTGGGGATATGTCTCAAGGTATTTTGGAGGCACTGTATATATCTAGTTATTTACATTTCAACTCCAAATCATCCCTCTCCCCCTTAGAATGTAAGGACTTTGAGAGCAAGGATGTGGTTTTTTGTCTTTCTTTATATTTATACATAATAAGCATTATACATAGTAAATGCTTAATAAATATCAAATTGTTTAATGATTCAGGAATAGTGAAGAAAGGAAGAGAAGGAGAGAATTTGGAACTTCTTTCAGATGAAAATTACAAATTGTTTTTACATGTAATTGGGAAAAGTAAAATATTATCTAAATTTTTAAAATTCTTCTTGATTGACTAGTCACATGCCAGTGACTTAAGACAAAGGTAACAGGAGACATAAATTATCTGAAAGTGTTAATATACCTTCATGACCTCATTGCATTTGGAAAGAACATGAGGAGAGACTAATGAAAGAATTAGATCAGCTAGAGAAAGCTGGTCTAGAGCTATCAACTGACAAATGCAGATTTTACAGAGTCTCCATCAAGTATGTGGGTCACTCACTTAGCATCACAGCAAGGCATGAGCACCAACCCAGAGGAGAGACATGCCTCTTAATTGGCCACATCTAAAGAACCTGTGAGACTTTACTGGGGTTTTATGTCTACAACCATAATTTTGTAAAGAATCACATTGCTATTGCTAAGCCAGTGAATAACAGGCTTATGATTCAAAATATCCCAGAGCAAAAGAATTTTTAAAAGTGAGTTTATTCTAAATCCTAGGAAACCATTTGAAAATTGGTGGATACATGAATTATGAATGAAATTTCAAAGACATGGACCAGTGTTGACTTTTGTGGATCTAATTAAACTGTGTGTGTGTGTGTGTGTGTGTGTGTGTGTGTGTGTGTGTGTATTGAGTGAGAGAGAGAGAGAGAGAGAGAGAGAGAGAGAGAGAGAGAGAGAGAGAGAGAAGAGAGGCAGAGAGAGAGAGAGAGAGAGAGAGAGAGAGAGAGAGAGAGAGAGAGAGAGAGAGAGAGAGAGAAAGAGAAGAGAGGCAGAGAGAGAGAGAGAAAGAGAGAGGAGGTGTGGGGGAGAAGGAGGGAGCAGGGAAAGAGGGAAGGAGAGGGAGAGACAGAGACAGAGAAAGACAGAGAGACAGAGACAGAGAGGGAAGGGCAAGGAGCAGGGGAAGAAAGGGAGGGGAAAGAGAGAAGGGAAAGGAGGGGAGGAGGCAGAGAAAGTCACCAAAAACTGATTGCATTTGCTAGCAGATGAATTAGGAAGAGCATCTCTCACTATTACTGGTGTTGAAGTGAACTGTCATTAAAAAATTCAAGTATTACACAGATGGAGTGAAATTTCAAGTGCGAACAAGAATCTCTTGACACACTTCAACTAATGCCAAGTTTGATACTGTTTGTCTGACCATGAGTTCAAAACACATTGATAGCCAGGTAAAACTAGTGTGGGCACAGTTGCTCTGCCCTAAAGGGCCACATGATATCAAAGCTATGGTGAAACCTAAAGAAGAAGTGAAGGCTATATGTGATACCCAGGTAGCTGGGCCATAATTAATTGGAAGTGCAGCTGAGAGTATGGGAGGGACTTCTACCAGACACCATGCCAATGATGTAGGTAAATCCTCTTTGCCTCACTTGTCCAGGAGTGGCTAGTAATGAGAACAGATGAAGCACTGTGAGAAGTGCTACAAGCCAAAAAAAACAAGGAAAAGACAGTAAAAGACTCAAGTTCCATTCCTCGGAAGGTGTCCATCTGTTGAGACAATGACAGAAATTGGAGCTGTGTAATGAAGTGCTGTACCAGACTGTAACTGATCCCACTTGTGGTCCCAGAAAGTAGTTGGTATCATCTAGGGCATGTTGTCCTGTAACTACGAGAGCACTAAACAATGGCTCTGGACACATGGATCAGAAAAGAATACCAGCAGAGGTAACAAACAATTCTTACTGACCCAAGATGGCACCAGATGGCACTAAGAACTGGGATATATCGCTAAGAAATGTGGGTTCAAAAAAATGCTATCAACTCATTCTTGGAGACGATAAGTACTAGCAAACCTTTGGAACTTGTCTGCATTGATTTTTTTAATTTCAGGAAGGAGATAGGAAAAAATGTCTTATCTTGGTGAATGCTGATTAAGTCATCAGGTATGCACAGACATATCTAAGCACGAACCAGAAGGCTTCCATGATTGCTGATGTGTAGTAGGAGAAATATTTCTCACTAAAGCTTATCTACCAGGATCCATTCAGACTCAGGAAGAGATGTTAAGAACAAGTTATTCAAGAAACATTAGTTGTGCAAGTTTGGGCAAAAATACCTTGAACTTCACCTTATCATCTCCAAGGAGATCCATAGCTTAAAGATTAGGCAAACTGAGAACCAAATAAAAATCTCAATGGAATCAGTGCATGCATGCAATTCTGCCTGGGGTCAAGCTTCTGGCTTTACATTCTATTCATTGATGTTTGGGCAAGATTTATGCCTACATTTGTGCATCAGTATCTCTGAGGATGGAAAGGATACTTATACTTCTAACCAGTACACTTTACTGCTGAGAGAGAGTGGCTAAAGGAAGCCTGCCATCTAGATCATATTTGTAACATGCCTTGTACAAACCTTAAAAGCCTATATAAATATTGTTACCATCTATTTATGACCTCAATTCAGAAGAGTTATTACAGAAACAAACAATAGGGTGATATGCTGTTACTGTTTAAGTTATACACAAGTTTTATGAAAAGTTGTTAAAAAACAGGATAATTGCCTGTTTACAGAATAGTTCTGGGAAGAGGGTGGGAGTGGGACGGTGTGTTCTAAAGATGTCTCAGCATAACCACCTATTGCCCACAGGAGAGTCTGCTGAATTCCTTGCTGAGTAGGAGGAATAAAAAGATGAGCAATTAGCTAAACTGACTGAGGAGATAATCACAGAAAACCTCTTCCAACCAAATAGATCAGAAATGAAATTTCAAGTGATAACATGATATGCTGAGGACACTTAGACCAACTATCTTACTTTAGGCTTAAGAAGATCTTAGTTTGGGGGTGGTGATGGTAGATGGAGGGCTAAATGTGGAAGAACTACCTTTCCTACCCAGAACTTCAGCCATAGAGACTCCCTAGGGAACAAAGACAATTTATGGAATTTAGAAATACTATTTGCCAACCTGAGTTTGAGAAGACAGAATTATGGACCTAATGGTGATGATGATAATTAGCCTATATCATCATCACCAATAATATTATAACTTCATAATAATATAATAAATATAAGTATATTGTATAATAATGACTAGAATTCTATATAATATATATATATATATATAAGCATATATACAGCTAGGGAATGTCTGAGGCAGGATTTGAATTCAGGTTTTCCTGATTCCAAGTTTTCCATTCTCCCCACTGCATCATATAGCTGCCAACTCAAGTCCAGGGACAGAAAGATCTTTCATGGGTCTCAAAAGAGCTATTATCATCTGACCTCTGACCAGGCTAATTTATGATGTTGCAGGAGGAAACCTGCATCTGCAATATGTAACCAAGTGATAATAGTAATATCTGCCCATGTAATACCTCTTACGATACAATTACATAGGCTGGTATATGCGTCATGTGTTAATGATTACCTGTTTTTTGAGTCATTTTTTGTTTTATTATTTTGCTGTTTATGATTACTTGTGCATGTGTTAGTATCATGCATGAAAAAAATTAACCATATATATTGCAATTAGCTATGTATTGTTTTGCTATTTATTTGTACATATACTAACAATTATGCATACATTATTATAGGTGTCTATTAATATTGTTGCTACTTGCTTTACTTCCCTCCTCCCATTTATCTATTTGTTTGTATATTAGATTTGTATACTTGAGATAGATGGCGACACAGTGAATAAAGCACTGAACCTGAAATTAGAAAGACCTGAGTTTGAATCCAGTCTCAAATATTAAATAGCTCTATTACCCAGAGAGTTTCCCTTTCTTCAAATGTAAAATGAAGATAATAACATCATCTCAATCCCAGGAATATTGTGAGGATCAAAAGAGATAATATTTATAAAATATTAGCAGAATTTGTTAAAAACAGCAGAAATCTGGAACATAATAGTTACTAAATGCACCTTCTCTTACTCCCAAATATAGATATGGATGCATTATCTCAAATAAATAAAGCTTATAATGTATATTTACAGATGTCAAATGTACCACAGGTGATTTTTTTTCTTCCTCCCTTTACTTCCAACCCTTCCCTTCCCTAGACAGCAAATAATCTAATATATGTTAAACCTATGCACTTCTACTTATAATTCCACAATTATCATGCTGCACAAGAAAATCAGATCAAAAGGGGGAAAAATGAGAAAGAAAACAAAAAGCAAGCAAGCAACAAAAAGATGAAAATACTAAGTTGTGATCCACATTCACTCCCCACAGTCCTCTCTCTGGGTATAGATGGCTCTCTCCATCACAAAACCATTGGAACTGGCCTCAATCACCTCATTATTGAAAAGAACCACATACATCAGAATTAATCATCATATAATCTTGTTGCCATGTATAATTTTCTCTTGGCTCTACTCACTTCACTTAGGATCAGTTCATGTAAGTCTCCAGGCTTCTCTGAAATCATCCTGCTGATTGTTTCTTATAGAACAATAATATTCCATAACATTCATATGCCATAACTTATTCAGCCATTCCCCAGATGATGAGCATCCCCTCAGTTTCTAATTTCTGGCCACTACAAAAAAGGGCTACCACAAACGGTTTTGCACATGTGGGTCTTTCCCCCTTTTTAATGATCTCTTTGGGATACAGGTCCAGTAGAAACATTGCTGGATCAAAGAGTATGCAGTTTGATTGCCTTTTTGTCGAAGTTCCAAATTGCTCTCCGGAATGGTTGGCTAAGTTCACCACTCCACTGACAATATATTAGTATCCCAGTTTTCCCTATCCTTTCCAACATTCATCATTATCTTTTCCGGTCATCTTAGCCAATCTGAGAGGCGTGTAGTTGTACCTCAGATTGTCTTAATTTGTATTTCTTTGATCAATAGTGATTTAGACCTTTTTTTTCATATGACTAGAAATGGTATCAATTTCTTTATCAGAAAATGGCCTGTTCATATCCTTTGACCATTTATCAATTGGAGAATGGTTTGTATTCTTATAAATTTGAATCAATTCTCTCTATGTTTTAGAAATGAGGCTTTTATTAGAACTCTTGGATATAAATTTTTTTTTTCCAATTTTTGGCTTCCCTTCCACTCTTGTCTGCATTGGTTTTATTTGTGCAATTTCTTTTTAAGTTTCTGTAATTTTGGTGATTTTTGAAAATATTTCAGAACATACCCATTAGACAGCATTTGAATCCAGACAGAAGTATTGAGATAAGCCTGTAAGTATCTAGAATAAGGGAGATGGCAGCCCTGTTGTCCTCTGTTCTAGTCAGAGCATATTTAGAATGATGTTATTCAGTTGTGTCCGCCTCTTTGTTTTTGTTGTTGTTGTTGTTTTTTGCCTTTATTTTTTAATTAATTTTTATAATTATAACATTTTCTTTGACAGTACATATGCATAGGTAATTTTTTTTTTACAACATTATCCCTTGTACTCCCTTCTGTTCCGAAATTTTCCCCTCCTTCCCTCCACCCCCTCCCCTAGATGGCAGGCATTCCCATACATATTAAATATCTTATAGTATATCCTAGGTACAATATATATGTGCAGAACCGAATTTTGTTGTTGTTGTTGTTGCAAAGGAAGGATTGTATTCAGATTGTACCTCTTTGTGACCCCATTTAGAGTTTTTCTGGCAGAGATAATAAAGTGATTTGTCATTTCCTTCTCTAAATAATTTTTCAGATGGAGAAACTGAAGCAAGTAGGGTTAAGTGACTCACCCAAGGTCACACAGCTAGTAAATGTCTGAGGTGGGATTTGAACACAGGTCCTCTGATTTCAAACCCTATGCCTCCCAGCACATTTTTAGAGTAACTTCTGCACATTTGAGATAGGTCTCTGTTATCCAAAGAAGAGAAGGAACCAGGATGGTAAATCTATACCATAGGACATATGGTATTTAACCTGAAGAAGTTTAGATTAGAGGTAATATTTTAGCTGTCTTCAGGTATCGGAAGGGTTTCATGTGGAAAAGAGATTATAGTGATTTGGCTTGGCAGATTTAACTTTGGAAGTTGCCAAGATAAAATTGCTGTAAAGCAAATCTTCCTAATTATTAAGGCCATCTAGAAACAGAATGGGTTTTTTTTTCCCAGAGCTGGATGTGACTGAGAAGGGATGCTGCTTCCTCTTAGGAGAGGAAGTAGCACTTGGAAGTTCACAGGGAGGGGGTTGGTTCAAGTATATCCTGGTTTATATGGGTTTGGAGTTCCCTTTTCTCAGAATCTGGAATGCTGTGAGCTGGATATGGGGGAGGCCAAGGTGGAGTCCACAAGGAGGCTGATAGAACTTTAGGGAGACTGGAATAGAAGCTGGAATGAGGAGTTTGGGGAAGTCAAGGATGGGGAGTTTGGGAAGGCAGGAGAAAAAGATTTCCGAAGATTGGGAAAGAGGGTTGGAGGGAAGTTGGGATTGAGGGAGTTGGAGAAAGCAGTCAGGACTAGGAATGTGAACATGGGGATTTGGAGAGGGCGGGTTCACAATTTAAAGTAGCTGGTATATGAAATGAGAAAATTGGAATGGGGGATTTGGGGAACTAGACATTGAGAGATGGATGCTTTCTGATTCTTTCATAGAATTCCTCTTATGCTGACATTCATGATTTAACCACAAGACGGCAGCAGAGACCAGAGGCCTGTAGTCCACTTCAGCAGAGAAAGGATATTGAAAGTCTTTTCCAAGACCAGCCCATCTCTTACCTGTCCCCTAAGAGGTTCCACTTGAACTCCTCCCCTGCCCTAGCTCCCACAATACCCTTCTGCTCTGTTTAGATTTCTCCTGGGATACTTTCTTAATTGAAACTGACAGGATGCTTCATAAATATTGTGGGAAGTTTTCCCAGTTTTGCTCTCTTTCTCCCCAGTTCCTGGGTAGGAGCTGGAAATCCAGTATGGTAGTTGTAGTACATGAAGAGCAGCACAACTCCCGGTGTGGGAGTGAGGTGGGACTGGGAGGAAATTGTGCTATATTAAGTATAATCATAGAGAGTAAAGTGTCCCTGAGTATATGAGGGCCCCATGACAATGGGCACTGTCACTGAATGTCTGAGACAAGGTATTGGGGGGCGATAAGACAAGGAAACCCCCACCAAGGTCTGGTTGAGTGCTGAGGAGCGATTCTCCTGGTTTTGAGCACCTGTGTCAGCCCATGTGTATCCTAGTTGTGGCTGTGTGTGTATGACTGTGTCAAGCTGTGCTGGTCACTGTGGGGGTAGAGAAGGGGATGAAGAAGCATTGTGTGAGCTCAGAGAAAGGCTTAGAGTCTTCCCAAAGAAGGCACAGAGGCTGCCCCCTCCCCTTCACCACTTCTAGCCCTCTCCCAGGTACCATTCCAGTTAATCATTGACCAGGAAAGGGGGGGAAAAAGGAGAAAACGGACCGAGGAGAGAGATGGAACCATCACAGACGGAGTCTCGCTTCCAAGAGATACAGCAGCAACATGTACTCAAGGAGCCCCTGTTTCACACGGAGACATTGTTACAGACACACCCGGGATACACTATCACACCGAAAAGACACAGGGACCGATATTCAAGGGTCTACAGTGAAGTCACTCGGAGACACACACCCAGGAATACACTATCACCTACAAAGGCCACGTGACTTAGGCTCACACCTGGCGACGTGTCCCACCCGAGGGCACGGGGACAAACAGCCCTAGGACCCAGAGCTACTGTCCCACCAAGAAATGCGGACTTCCACTGAGGGACTGAGACAAAAGACCCACTGCCACGAAGCTCTGTCTCACACACAATCGGTGACACCCGGACCTAGTGACAGGCGCACACACAGTGACACTTTCACTTCCTGGCACACACAGGCCCTGGCGCGCGCACACACGGACAGTCGGGAGCATCCAGACACTGACTCCCCTCAATGATTCCCCCCACCCCCAACCCACACACAGTCACAGACACACACCCGCCCCACGCACCCCCAGGGGCGGGGCTCCGGCCTCACTCACACCCTGCGCTTCCCACTCCCCCCGCCCTTGCTCCCTGCTCTGGGCTCGCCCGCCCCGAGACTGGGGCTGCAGCGCCGGCTCCGAGCAGAGCCGGGACAGACCCGCCTTAGCCCAGGGGCTGAGCCGAACCGAACGAAGCCAGCCGAGTGGAGCACCCGCAGCGGGCGCGGCAGGAGCGGCCACGGCGGCGGCAGAGGTAGCGGCGAGCCAGGTGCGTAGTGCGTCTACTGCAGGAGGCCAGCTGCGGGAGGAGGGAAGGGGGTGGGGGGTTACAGAAGCATCTTTATGAGGGGGACAGACTATGAAGAATCCGAGACCGGGGGAGACCCTTCCCTTCCTTTGCATCTTCCCTCTCTTGCTTCTGCAGAGCCAGGAAGGAAGCCCCCACCCCCACCCTGCTCCTTTTCACGCAGGCCTTTGGGGTGCATTCTCTATCTCCCCCTTCCCTAAGGCCCCCATCTCCGATCTCTCCCTTCCTGTCCAGCCCGTGGTCCTCATTGTCCTCCCCCCTCCTTTTCCCATCTCTGGCCAGCCGGGCTTCTGCTACTGCTGCCCCCTTTCCTCCCTCTTTCCCTCCCTCCTCTCCCTCCCTTCCTCTCTCCTTCCCTCCCTGGCTCCTGCTCCTGCTCCTCCCAATGCTGCGGAGACTGCAGGGGCCGGGGGCGGGCCCGGGGGCGGGACAGGGGCGGGGAGGAGGGACCCTCCAAGCGACCTGGACCGAGGGGCATCGCCCAGGGGATCCCTACACAGTGGCAGAGTTCCTTCAGGCCTGCTCAGGGCTTGGGGTGGAGCATGGGGGAGGGACAATCGGACAATCCCAGATTCTGCCTCTTGTCCCCCTTCTCCCCACTAGTGCTGGGGCTGGCAGTCACATAACACTCATTGTGCCTGCAGAGGTGACCCCGCCCCTGGGCTTGAGCCCGGGGTCGCAGACAGAGCTCCATTCACCCCCTTCTTTCTAACCCTCCCCCTTCCTGACAACTACTCCTCCTTTGGGGAGCAAAATAGGCTTTGGCCACAGCCCAGGCAGCATAGCTTAGCAAGTGGGTCCATGAGGGCACATGTATAGGTATGCTTGTGTCTAATATCTGCATGTATTCTATTGTGTGAGAATGTGTTTGTGAAGATAATAAGGTTGACATTGTGGTGGTGTCTGTGCACTTGTGTATGCTGTGAACATGTAGTCATGAGCCTGTATGTGTTTGCAGGTATGAGGGGGTGATACCTTCCATCAGAGGGTGTTGGGGGACAGGGTTTGCTAATGGGGGTGGGGCTAGGGCCTCACGTGGTGATGCTAATGCAGGCTGTGGGGCTCCCACTCCTGCTCAGAACACTATTTTTAGGACTTTACTGCAGTCAGAGGCTGACTACAAAGCCCCTCTTTCCTCCTTCTCTACCCCACATCTCTCCACGGCCAGGTGATGAGGCAGGGTAAATTAGTCAATATCTTGCAGACAGGTCAGTTTACAGCTGAGAGAGTTGATGTTTAGGTAACAAGGTTGGAGAGTAGGGCTCAAGTATCTGATGAGAGCCAAAGGGTAAGTCTGAATGTTTAGGTGTAAGGTGGTAGTCTCTGGGTGAGAGAATAAGGATAATCATCCATTTATTTTGGGGATTGAGTATCAGAGTCTAGATGGGGTTTGGGAAAGGATTGGAAATAAGGCTGTTTCTGGGTGATCGACTTAGTGTTATTCCCCTTCAGCAATCCTTCCTTTCCACCTTTCTGCAGGTGGCCATGTCTGGGGAAGGCCCAGAACCTCGGGGTTCTGGGGATGACAGCTCCAGTGGGGGCAGCAGCTCCCCCAGCCCCGGAGACACTCTGCCTTGGAACCTTGGGAAAACTCAAAGAAGCCGAAGAAGTGGAGGCGGTTCTGCTGGTAACGGTGGTGTCCTGGACCCTGCTGAGAGGGCAGTCATCAGAATTGCAGGTATAGAATGCTGGGGACATTATTGCATTTCTGCTACAGGGGTATGTGCAGTTACCCCATCATTGGTGTTGGTCTAAAGCTCATTTTATTACAGATATGAGAATTTCAGGGGAGTTGTTTTTTGGGTAATCTCTTAAAAAATACTTGATGTTGAGTTATCCTTTCAGAAGTAGAAGAGAATCATTTTGTCACAGGCATAGGGATGCCATCACAGTGTATGGGGAAATCTGGAGATCATGTCATCATAGGTTTAGGGGTCCTTGAGATCATCTCATCATAGTTTTGAGTATATCTGGTGCTGGCTTATAACAGGTAGTGATGTGGAAAATTAAGATGGATGATGGCAGGTATCAGCTTCTTTATTAAAGGTATGGATGGGTCCAGAGGACAGAAGTAGAGAAGCTTCATCTCCTCTGAAGATAAAATTAGGGAAAGTGGCATTGTGTAGCACAGAGTCCTAGATTTTAAATCAGGGCACTCTAGCTCTGACACTTATTAGCTATGTAAGCTTTGGCAAATAGATTCATTTTTTAGCCTCCATTTCTTGTCTGAAAAATGGGAATGTTTTGTTAAATGTAAAATAAGGGTAATACTTGTATTAATTTGCGGCATTCATTCAATGCAACATGCATTTATTAAGTGCCTATTGTATACAAGGTCCCATCTCTTAGGCATCCCAAATTGAACATGTCCAAAATAGAACTCATTCTCTTCATCCTTAAGCCTACACCTTTTTTTGATTTTCTCTGTTACTAGCAAGTGATATTATCACCATCCTTCAAGTCACCCATGTTTAGATCTTATTCTTGGTTTCTCACTCTCACTCACTTCCATTCAGATGACAAATAATGTAATTTCTACATTTACAGCATCTTTCACATGTATTCCCACCCCATTTCAAGTCTTCACTTCTTCTCTGGACTATTTCAATAATTTCCTATTTGATCTTCCTGCCTCAAGCATCTCTCCACTCTAATCTGTTCTCCACAGAGCCACCAGTGATTTTACTAAAACAAGGGTTTGATTATGTTACTCCCCTGCTCTATAAACTAGAGTGGTTCCTTATTACCTTAGGAGCAAATATAAGATCCTCTTTTTGACATTAAAATCTTTTCATCACCTGTACTACCTGTCTAACCAATTTTCTTACACATTATTCTCCTCATATTCTGAAATCCAGTTATATTGGCCTACTACATTCCATGTCTTTGCACTGCCTGTCCTTCTTGGGTAAAATGTTCCTGGTTTCCTTTAAAACTCAGCTCAGGGGGCAGCTAAATGGTGCAGTAGATAGAGCACCAGCCCTAAAGTCAGGAGGACCTGAGTTCAAATATGGCCTCAGACACTTAACACTTCCTAGCTGTGTGACCCTGGGTAAGTCACTTAACCCCAATTACCTCAGCAAAAACAAAACAAAACAAAAAGAAACAAACCAAAAAAAAAAAACAAAAAACCAACAACTTAGTTCAGACACCCCCTTCTATCTTTTCTGTTCTCTCCAGCTGTATATTCCCTCCATCTTAAATTCATTATATGTGTGCATGAATATGTATTCAGCACACACACACACACACACACACACACACACACACAATCTGGAAGGTCATGTTATCATAGATTTAGGGATCCTTGAAGTCATTCCATCACAGTTTTTAATAATAGGACAGCCCCAGAAACACTAAAAACTGTGATGGAATGACTTCAAGGCACTCACTAATTGTGTGACCCTGTTTGCCTCAATTGCACATCTGTAAAATGAGCTGGAGAAGGAAACAGCAAACTACTCTAGTATCTTTGTCAAAAAACCCCAAATTGGAATCACAAAAAATAAGATACATGTTGAATCCCCCTTGATAGAATATAAGTTTCTTCAGGGCTGAGCTTTTTCTGCCTTTGACCTCAGTCTCCCAGCCCAATTAATCAATCAAAAAAGTATGGATTGGTACATGACTGATGACAGGCTTTGTGAGGTAAATAGAAAGACAAAAGGATGATAATACCCATTCTCAAAGACCTTACCATCTAATGGGACAGATTGTATAGCAGCATAGTACTTTAAATTTTCCAAAGCACTTTACACATATTATCTTATTTCATCCTCACAATAACCCTAGGAGATAGATTGCTATTATATATACATTTTACAAATGAAGAAATTGAGTCAAACAGAAGTTCAGTGATTTGCCTATGTTCACAAAGTTACTAAGTGTCTAAGGCTAGATTTGAACTCAGGTCTTTCTTGACTTGGTCCAGTGCTCTACCCATTGCATCAACTTTCCCTGAGAAATGGGAAATGCTCGATCCTAAGAAGAGGTGAGGCAAAGGTACAGTCTTAATTTTGGCTCAGGCCGGCCTATTTCCCCAGAGACTGCAGAACATATATACAGAGGCTCAGATCCTGGCTATATAAGTGGTGGGGGGTTTCACATGGTTAGTGAAGATAAAGGAGGGGAGGTCAGGGGGGAGGAGTCAGCAGGGGAAGGACTGCCAGGAAGTCTGGAAGTCCCCAAACTTCTCTCCCCGCCTTCCCCCCCCCCCCCTCCAGGGAGAAGAGAAGAAATCAGTCCTTCACCCTTTCCTTTCTGGAACTCGGAAGTCCTGACCCAACTCAGTCATTCCTGGGCAATGGGATTAAGGAATTGGGAACAGGGTGGGCAGCAGTCTCTGTATAGGGGCTCGGTCGCTGTTGGGGGCCTGGGTCAGCTAGTCTGGTGTCCGATGTCTGCTCCGCCCCCAGGTTCTCCTCCCACTCCTAACTCGTGGGGCATCCTGGGTGCCGGGGGCGGAGCTCGGGGGCGGAATCCCCCCCCCCCCCCATGGGTGACACTGAGTCCCCTCCCTCGCTGCCTCCGGCGGCTCCTTTAAGAGACCAAACGGGCTGAACTAAGGGATAGAGCCGGGCTGGGTTGGGGCCGAGCTGTGCAGGACAACAAGATCGTCCTCCTCCTCTACCTCACTTAGTCCCATCTCGCCATGGCGGACTACGGGTTGCCCCCTCAGCCAGAGGAGCAGGATTTCATCCAGGCCTATGAAGAGGTGCGGGAGAGGTACAAAGGTAGGGCTGGACACTCGGACCCTTCCGGACACGCCCCTCCAAACAGTCTCACTAGCCTAACACACTGACCCTCCTGAACCAACCTGACATCCTGACCCTTCCCGACACTGACCACTCTGACACTCTGACCTTTCTGGACAGAATGAGCACCCTGGCATGCCGAACCTTTAGGACAAACTGATCCCGCTGATCAACTGGACTCCTTGTTACTCTGACCCTTCTGAACAGACTGACTACCCTGGCACACTGACTCTCGTGGAGCACACCAAGAGACCTTCGGTCACACGCAGAGCGGACTGAGAAGCAGGAATTAGTTCAGTGCACTAACCTTCCGGGCAGCTTGGCTCCTTGGGCCATACTGATCAGGCAGGCCACTCAGGGAATACTGACCATACGGGAAGGGTCACCCTCACGGACATAAGGACCAGCCCGGACACATTGATCCTAATACTGGACAGTGACCAGTGAGGACGCTCAGAATAGACCGACCCTCTAGACGGTTAGCCTTCTCCCCAGGCACAGGGACTGTCCTAGACTTGCTCACTGCTTGGCGACACTGCTTAGCCTCCTTTGCCCCTAGAAGTTCTCCAGCCCCAGCCAAGAAACCCCGAGCTCGGGGCATGGCGGCCTTGCATGCAAGGGGAGGGAAAGCAGAGACTAGAGAGGGCTTGGCTCCGCGCAGCAGGTCATTCCCATAATAGGACATGGGAGCGCCGCAGAAGGAGGGGTGGGGAGGGGGTGCAGTCTGAACGTGAAGGGACTGGGAGGATGAATCGGGGTCCAGATTCGGCGGCCAGGATCTTCTGCGGGCCCAACCAGGGACCCCGGGCTCGGGGTTCAGTGCTTGTCCTGCCTCTCCAGTCACTGACACGTGGGACACAAGCTGGGGGGCGGGGTTACGGCCAGACCAAGCCGGGAGCTGGGGGAGGGGATGGCGGGGGCGGCACCTCTTGCTGGAAACTGGGGGAGTTCCGGGACCCTTAGTCCCTCTGAGGCTCGAGGCTAGGGGAACATTGGTGGGAGGAGGGGGGTGGAGATCTTTGACTGTCCAGTTGCCTGTCTTCTTGGGGCCAGCACCCTGGCGGCGGTCCATTCTCCTCCTTCCTTCCCTCCCTCCAACTTTCCCACCCTCCGGGTGTGTGCGCGTAACTCACATAGTTACTGTCTCTGCTCACCTCCCAAACTAGCTCCTGTCCTTCCCGCCCCCGGCCTGGCCTTGCTCGGAACCTCTGGCCCCCTTCCCCCACTTCTGATGACTACCCCCGGCCTCCCCCGCACCTGCTTCCTCTTGCTATTCTCCCTTCTTCTCTGGGGGCTTAATACACATTTATTGAATTTCATTGGCCCTTCTCCTTTTCTCTCACACTCTCTCAAACGTTGCCACTCGATCTCCAAAAAAACTGGTCTCCCCCACTAACTTAACCCGCTGGAGGTCGTTCGATATTTGTCCCCTCTTCACTTCTCCAAACTCTTCATATTTTATCCCAGCTATCCTTCCCTGAGGCAAGGATCCTTGTTTTAATTCCGTTTAGGGCCAAAAACATTTGCTAAACTCTTACTGTGTACAAGATGCCTTGTCCAATACTGGGGATGCCATGACAAAAAGGAAAAGAACCTTCATTCCATTAGAATGAGTAGACTTAGCTGGGTACAGGGGCTGGCCTTAGAATCAGAAAAACCTGCTTTGAATTTTACCTTTACTTAGCTACCTGAAGGGCAAATCACTTAATTTCTCAGTGCCCCAGAAAACTCTCTAAGACCATAAATGATAAGATCTCAAGTTTAAAATTAATACAGAGTCATAAATCTCAGAGTTTGAAAAGCTCTAGATGTAGTACAGTAGATAGAGCACTGTGCTTGCAATCAGAAAGAGTCATTGTCATGGATCCAAATCAGACATTTACTGGCTGTAAGTCATTTAACTACTTTCTTCATCTATAAAATGAGGTATGGAAGGAAAGGGCAAATCATTCCAATATTTTTTATTTTTTTATTTATTTTTTTCCACTCCAATATTTTTGCCAAGAAAACCCCAAACAGGGTCTTGAAGAGTGGGCAGGACTAAACAAAACAGATGACCTGGTCTGAATAGTTCTAGACCTCTTCAAGTATTCATTCTCCCTTTTAAAGTAAAAGTTTCACAGATCCACCTTCATATGATCATAGTATTATTAGCATTTGTTGCCTAAAACAATATATGAGGAAAAGCTACTATGAATTTAAGTGTTATTAAATGAATTTATATTATTCATTGCCACAATAACATATATGAGAAAGGGAGTAACTCATATTCAGGACATTAGAAGCTGCAAGGTAGTGCAGTGGAGAGAGTCCTAGGCCTGGAGTCAGGAAGACTTGAATTCATTCAGCTTCAGATATCGATTAGTTGTGTGACCCTGGGTAAGTCTTTTAATTATTGTTTGCCTTAGTTTCCTCAACTGTAAAATGGGGACAATAACAGCTCCTCCATCACAGGGTTGTTGTGAGAATGAAATGAAATAATAAATGTAACTTGCTTAGTCTGATACTATATCAATTCTAGCTATTATGTTATATATTTAGTCTATAAAACATATGTTTATCATCCTAATGTCTTAAGGAGATATGTCCCTTCAGTTGCTCCATTACAAAGGCCCACAGGACAGAAATCAGTTGATTAAGTTAAAACTCCTCAATTTTTACAACTGAGGAAATCAAGATTCAGAAAGGTTAGGGACCCATACAGCTAGTGGAAAAGGCAGCACTTAAAATCCAGATCTCCTTCCTTGCTCAGTGTTCTACTGAAAGTGCTGTCTCAAAGGTCACAAGTGACCTTTTATTAATTGCCCAATGAAGTGACCTTATCTCACTCTTCATCCTCCTTGACCTTTCAATGTTGACCACCCCCTCCCTAGTTAAGCTTTGTTCTCATTCCCTTTTGAAATACCACACTCTTCTGGATTTGGTTTATGTTTTCTGTCTTCTTTCTCCTGCTCCCCCCAAGTGAAAGCATTCCCCCAAGATTTGGTGCTTTGCCCTCAACTCTTTTATAATACTCCCTTGGAGATCTCATTCTTTTCCATAGTTTTGACTATCTACCACCTCTCCAGATGACCCTAAATGCACCTCTCCAGCCTCCATGGCTCTTCTGAGCTCTGGAAATAAAATTTCAACTTCCTGTTGAGTTGAGCATTTCCATTGGTTTCTCAAATTCAACATGTCCCAAACTGAGTCAATAACTCTCCTCCTATATCTACTCCTCTGACTTTACTGCCATTGTCTGTAGCACTGTCCATTCATCCAGTCTTTCTTATTCCAAATTGTGAAGCTATTTAAGAATTTTTTCCCTCTCCCTCACTACTCCTATAAATCAATGACTAAATTTTGCCAATTCCACCTTTGTAGTATCTCCCAAGTTCATCCTCTTCTTATTACCACTGATTATAGTCTAGTTTACTTGACATCTTATTTGAATGATTCCTATAGGCTCCTAATGGACTTTTTTGCCTGCACTTTCTGTATTGTCAAATCTATCCTTCGTATTGCCACCAGACTACCTAACCTTAGCATCAAGGGACTTAGAACTAGCAAAAATTTTGGAGATTTAGTTTTCATAGAAGAGGAAACAGATGTCCAAGGATGTTAAATGTCTTGCTGAGGATTGTGCTTTTGACTTCAAATCCCATGCTATTTCCACTAAACCATTCTGCAACCTAAATCTGATTCAGTCACTGGATTTCAAACTCTTCTTCAGTGACTCCCTAATGTTTAAGCTTTTCTGCCGGGTATTCAAAATCCAACCTGACCTGGTGCCAGTTTCCTTGACCAGGGTTATCTCAAGCTAATCTGCTCACTATTAATTATTTAGCTAAACTTAACAACTCTTTGTTCTCCTCCTCTGGTCCTCCCCCCACCCCCAAGAGCTTTGCTGCTTCTGCCTTTATTTGTACGATTCCTTGAGCCTGGAATGTCCTCCCTCCTCCTCCTTGCCTGGGGATTCCAACTTAGCCTTTAAAGGCCAACTGAAATGCACCTTCTCCTTGAAGTCTTCCCTAAACCTCCCAGTTTGTAATTACCTTCTGTCCATGAACTTCCCATAGTCCTTTGCTTGTATCTTTCTAATGCCCTTTATCAGACAGTATTGTGTCTCATACTACTGAGTTCTAGCAGGGCATGAACCCTGGCTTACTGAAATTTTGTAATCTTCTCAGTGCTCAGCAGGATGCTCTGTACACAGGAAGTGTTTAATAAATATTTGTTGAACTGAATTGACTAGAATTCACAGTCTAGTGAAGGGGTCCCAAGATGTATACTAATGTATTACACTAATGTATATAATGTACACTAATAAATGCAGTAAATCAGAGGCACAGTGTGGTGTAGTTACAGAGCTTGAAGCTCCAGCGAGTATTTGCCATGGGCAAATCACAGTCTATCTCAGGGCCCCCAGAAAGCTAAGACTTTAGGCTGCAGAACAGGTGAAGACCAGTGTTGGTGGAGTTCTGAACTCTGAAAAAATCACAGATCTGGATCGCCACTTCCTTCCCCAAGGTGCAGTGTAGAGAAGGACACAAGAAGGGGCTTAATGTTTGAGGAGGTTCATTACTCGTACTGGATCTGCCCTAAACCAAGCCTGCCAGCACTAAGATTCTTGTACTCAGCTCTGAGTCTCCATGGTTTTCTGGCTTTGAGGATGATGGTGTTACTGACAACAGAAGGGAGGCAGGGTCCCTGAGTGACCCCCGAGTCCTTGCCTGTGGACAGAAGCATCTCTTGCTCAGCCACCTTATTATTTCCAGCAGCCTGGGCAGTGCCTGCTTGGGCTGGAGGAAAAGGGAGGGAGGAGCCTCATTCATAGCCTTGAGTGTTCTAGGGATTCTCTCCCCCTAATGCTACCCTAACTCCAAAGTCCGTATTTGGTATCTATCTCTTGGCTCTCCTTGGATGTACTGACCATTCCCAGTTGGCCTTCAACCACCTTCCTCTCAGATAATGAAGTGTGAATGGCATGTATAGTTCTGCAAAATCCTTTACAATTATTATCTCATTTTGATCCTCACAGAAACCCCAGGTTGAGAGAGCTATTATGAGCTCCATTTTATAGATGAAGAAACTGAGGCAGGATGACTTGAGTAAGATCACATAGTGAGGAATCATCTGGGAATGGGTTTGAACTCAGGAGTCCCAGAGTCCAGACCCAGTGCGCTATCCACTGTGCTACCAAGAGTAAGTAGAACTGGGAAGAACTTGAAAGAGTCCTCAACTAAACAACAAATCCTTGGAAATTTCCCTTGATATGTTCAATCAATCAATGAAGCACTTATTAAACACTTACTGTTTGCCAAACACTTATTTAGGAGTAAGGGTATACAAAATAAAAGTGAGCTAGTTTCTGTATTCTAGCAGTTTAAGTATTCTGGTGGTGAGGAGATAGTATATGATAGTATATATGAGCATATACAAAATATATGCAGAATAAATTAAAGATAATTTGGTGGGGAAGGTACTCGTAGTAGAGTGGGTGTGAGGAGGGAGGAATATTGGGAAAGACTTCAGGCAGAAGAACTTTGAGCAGGGCTTTAAAGGATTTGGGGGGGGGGCGGTAAAGAGAGAGTGTATTGCAGACATCAGGGACAGCTGATGCAAAGGCCAGAGAGACAAGCTGAGCTCAGGACTGAGAAGGGGAAGGAACAAAAGATCAGGTTCCTGCTCTGCCTTGCCCTCCAGAGTTCATTGAGAAGTTAGGAAATCTCTATTCACTCATTATCAAAGAAGTTACTTGGAGCCAAGAGGGACTTTAGGGATCATCTGGATCAACCCCTTTATTTTCCACATTGGAAAACTGAGGTCTAGAGGCAGGCAGAATGGCACAGAGTGCCAGTCAGGAAGACCTGAGTTCAAATGCAGCCTCAGGCCTCACTTACTATGTGACCCTGGGACAAGCATTTAATCTCTGCCTCAGTTTCCTTAACTATAAAATGGGAATAATAATACCTCTCACCCAGGGTTCCTGATAATATTGGTTTAGCATAATTCCTGGCATGTAATTTAATAAATGTTTCTTGCTGTTTCCTTGAGTCAAGGTTAAAGAAGTAGGAAGTAACAGAAAACAGATTTGTACCCCAGGACAGGGTTTTTTCCACTCTATTTCATAGCCTGTTCATTTCGGGTCCCCACAATATTCGAGGCACTGTGTTTGACACTAGGGATATAAATATAAAATGTACCTTAAACTGTCCTCAAGGAGGTTACAATCTAACAGGGAGATAAGACATGGATACAAATAACTATAAGTTTGAAGCTATTAAATGTATCAAATGAAATAGGATTTGGAAAGGGTTTAGCACAGTGCCTGCCACATCATTTTTAATAATGCTTATTCCCTTCTCCATTTTCACCCCCTTTCCTCTTGGCTCAAATACTAGTGCTGAATTTGGCGTCAAGAAGACCTCATTCCTTAACCTCTGACTGACTCAGTTTCCTCATCTGTAAAATGGAAGCAATAATAACACCTACTTCTCAGCATTGTTGTGAAAATCAGATCAGACATTTGTAAGGTGCTCTGCAAATATTAAAGTGCTACTACATAAATGGTAGCTATTATTATTAGACTTTTTCTGCTTGACTTTGATATTATAAGGAGAATACTATATTTGGAGCCAAGAATGGGTTTCAAATCTGGATTGTACTTGATTTCTATTGCTGTAACCAGAGCAAGCCCTTTCTTGCTGGGGAAGATTGAGGGAAAGAAAACATCAGGGAATAAATAATACCTGAGCTGATCTCACTTTCTTTATGGGAAAGGAAGATTTTTTTTCTTAGGCAGAAATAAGGAAGAAGTGCATTTCAGGTCCAGGTGAATGCCCTGGGGTAAGAATCAGGTAGTACTGGTCAGAGATCACAGGGAGAGATTGGAGTTGGAAGGCACCTTAATGGTCATCTAATATACTCTTCCTTCTCATTTTCCAAATGAAGAAATTGAGTCCCAAGGTCAAATAACTTGCTTGGGGTCACATAGTTAATAAGTGTCTAAAACCCAATTTGAATTCAGCTTTTCCTGACTCTAGGCCTGGCACTCTATCCACTGGGCTACCTAGCGGTCCCTTCCCTTATGCAATGAATAGTAGTAATAGTAGCCAGTATTAATAGCACAAATATGAAAGTTTGCCAAACACTTTACATGTTAACTTATTTAATTCTTATAGCAACCTTGGGAGATAGATACTATTGTTGTTCTGGCATTTTAGTCACGTCCAACTCTTTGTGACCTCATTTGGGGTTTTCTTGGAAAAGATTCTAGAGTGCTTTGCTATTTCTCCAGCTCATTTTACAGATGAGGAAACTGAGACAGAGTTAAGTGATTTGCCCAAGTTCACACAACTAGTTAGTGTTTGAGGTTGGCTTTGAATTCAGGCTTAGACCCAGAGCTCTATCCAACTAGCTGCCTTTAGGTGCTATTATCAATTTTACAAATGAAGAAACTAAAGCTGAGAGATGTTAAGTGGCTCTGGTTGGATAGAGCTTGGTGAGACAGAGTTTGTAAGTATTTGAGACAGGGTTTTAATTCAGGTCTTACTGATTTCAAACACAATACTCTTGCCACTATAGAAATATCAGGTAAGGTGGCTAGAAGGATAGTTTTGAAGCAGATTGTGGAGGGATCTAAATGCAGGGTTAAGAAGCTTGTATTTTATCTACCATAGGCAACGGAGAACGACTGACAGTATTTGAGTAGATCAGTGCCTTATAACCTGCACACAAGGCAGAATGAAAGGAGGAAAGATTTAGAGTGAGTAAGAAGAGTGGTTCAAGGTCAAGAAAGAAATGTTTGAAGTAAGCAGATTGTAGTAGAAATTGAAAGAGAGGGAACAAATGACATTATGGAGATGAAATCTATAGAACTTGGGTGGTGGGTCAAGAAGATGAGGGTGAAGAAAGAAGAGTCAAGGGGACTTCAAGGCTCTGAATCTGAACGACTGAAGATGAAAAGAAAAAACAAAGTTGGCAGAAGATTCAGGTTTAGGAAGAAAATTGAAGAGTTTATAGGACATTCAAGGAAAGATTAAACAAGCTCTTGTAGATAAAGGACAGGAACTTAGGTGAAGAATTTGGAGCTGGAGAAATAGATTTTGATTCAATTCTATGAATATTTAGTAAGCACCTACTGCATACTGAGCACTAGTTAAGGTAGTGGGAGAGATGCTAAGTTTTAGATACACAAATACAGATAACAACCACCCAAGGAATTACAGAACAAGAAGTAGATTTCAGAATTGCAAAACTAAATATATACAAAATCCTTGAGGAGTCATCAGTTATTACTATCTAGGGCCATCTGGAAAGACTCCTTGAAGAAAGAAGTAATTGAATTGGATTTTAAAGAATAGGTAGAAACTTGCTATATTTAGAGGGGAGGAAGGATACTTTTTGATCTTGGGGTAGGGCCTCTGTACTATTTAACTTTGTGTCCTTAGCACATAGATTAGTGCCCTTCATATACAGATTTTTTTTTCTTTAACAAATATTGCTGGAATTTGAATTTAATTGAATTCCAGCCAGGAAATTTCTAAAGGTGTGGAGATGAGAGAGGGCCAGGCATTTGTGTGAACAACTGAGATTTGTTCATAGGTTGAAGGGCTATGTCAAATCTTTTGTATCATGGGCTTTTTTAAGCAATCAGTCTGGTGAAGTCTGGGGACCCCTTCTCAGAATCACATTTTTAAATGCATAAAATATATAGGATTACAAAAAAAAGTCAATTACATCAAAATATATCCATCACCTTTTTTTTTTTTTTTTTTTTTTTTTTTTTTTTAAGAAATAAGTCTACAGATCTCTGGTTATGTACCATTGGATTAAGGGAAATATTATGGGATAGAGTAAGAAAGGATATTGCCTCTGAGATCAGAAAGGGGGATAGAAATAGTCATTCACCTGATGACTTCACAGATATAAAGAATTCTCAAGTAAAGAGATTCCCTTTACAAATGTGAGGCTGCCCATTTCTGTAGTTTATAGTCTTAGAGAATTGCCAAGAGTAGTAGTTTTTTTGGGGGGAGGGGAAGGGAAGGTGTTGTACTTAATGGCATTTTATTTATTCAAATTACATGTAAAGATAATTTTCAATATTCATTTTTATAAGATTTTAAATTCCAAGTTTTTTTTTTCTCTTGCTCCCTTTCCTCCCATCTTCCCAAGACAGCAAGCAATCTGATAAAATCTATACATGTCCAATCATGTTGAACATATTTTCATATTAGTCATGTTGGGAAAGAAGAATCAGAGATTATAAATGTGTAATCCATATCATATTGCTTGCTGTCTTGGGAAGGTGGGAGGGAGAAGAGGAAGGGAGAAAAATTTGGAACTCAAAATCTTACAAAAATGAATGTTGAAAATTATCTTTACATTTAACTAGAAAAATAAAATACTATTGAGGAAGAAAAAAGGAAAAATCAGAACAAAAGGGAAATACCATGAGAAAGAAAAAAAAGTAAAAATTGTATGCTTCAATCTGCATTCAGACTCAATAGTTCTTTCTCTGGATATGGAGAGCATTTTCCATCATAAGTTTTGAAATTGTCATTGTATTGCTAAAAAGAGATAACTTTATCATAGTTGATCATCACACACAATGTTGCTGTTACTGTGTGCAATGTTCTTCTGGTTCTGCTCACTTCGTTCAGCATTAGTTCATATAATTCTTGCTAGGTCTTTCTGAAATCTTCTTATCATTTCTTATAGCACAATAGTATTCCATTACATTTATATACCATAATTTATTCAGCCATTCCTTAATTGAAGGGCATCCCTTTAATTTCCAATCTTTTTGCCTCCATAAAGAGAGCTGCTACAAATATTTTTTGTACATGTGGGTCTTTTTCTCTTTTTTTATGCTCTCTCTGGGGCTCAGTGATATTGCTGGATCAAAGGATATGCACAGTTTAAAAAAAAAACCCTTTGAGCATAGTTCCAAATAATAGTATTAAATCACATAGAAATAGGGGCTATCAAAGATCTCTGGGAGCCACCTTATTGATATGATTTTAAAATATAATACCATATGTGTTTAATTATAATTTTATTAAATATTTATCAGTCACTTTTAAATCTGGTTTGGGCAGTCATTGTTATTGGTCATAGGTAGCTTTGGGTGCTTGATACTGATGCTGTTCTAGTGGCAGTGCAGAGAGTTGTAGGAATCCCTTCTTTGGGATTTTATGAACAGATCTTGGTGGGTAGTTTGAGTTGATTATCAGACCAGGATCTCTCAATTGAATGAAAATCACTTTGAAGGTTTTTTTCAGAATTTAGAGTTTCCTGAATGGGGATCCGGCTACCCAAAATATTAATGGGGGGTGATTTACACAAGATTTCCAATTGAATGATTCTGCTTATCTTAGGAAAAAAGGTTTTTCTGAAAAATATGCCTTCTCCTAGATTCTCTGGAGTCTGGGAGACCCCGAATTTCCCTTCTTTTATAGATCAAAGAGGACACAATTTCAGAGTAATTATTTTATAGATTAAAGGGGACATCATCATTCCCCCCCCCCACCTCAAGCAATCACCACCCAAGTTCATTTGGGGTAAAGGGATGATGGTCTCATTTTGCCATAAGCCTTAGTTTTTTATTTTTATTTATTTTTATTTTTTTATTTTTTCAATTCCATAGCTTCTCGTCATGTCTATACATCTCTAGAGATGGAGAGATGACAAAATACTCCCTGAATAAGTGGGCCTTATGTCAGAGAATGCAGGTATTCCCAATTAGACTTCCCTGAGAGAATTCTGTTAGAGTTAGGAAAAGGGAAGCTGATCAAAGAAACAATGACCCAAATTTTTCCCAGAAATTTTGGGTGTTTTAGCTATAGAACAGACAACAAGAAAATGCTTTACCTTGTCCAGATTTTGGGGGATTTCTCAAAAATTTCTTCAAATTTCTTCATTTCTTTCATTGCAGATTTGCCTGCTAAGAGAGAGTTTCTTAGTGAAAAATAAAAACTTCCTTTTTGCCATTCAAACTTGTCTGGTTCATGAATTCTTTTCACATTGGACCTGCATCTCTGACCAAAGAAGGGGATTCCCACAATTCTCTGCACTGCCACTAGAACAGCATCAATACCTTTTTTTTTTTTTCCCCTGAGTTAAGTGAATTGACCTGGGTTAAGTGACTTGCCCAGGGTCACACAGCTAGGAAGTATTAAGTGTCTGAGATCAAATTTGAACTCGGGTCCTCCTGAATTCAAGGTTGGTGCTCTATCCACTGTGCAACCTAGCTGCCCCCTAGCATCAATACCTTTAATCTAGTGTATTGAGAGATTAAATGACTTGCCCAGACCTAAATTTCCTGGGATATTCCTGGTTCTGCATTCATTTTACTGGCACCATCTACTTTACTATGTTTTTACCTCTATTATCTTAATTATGACCATAGACAAATCACTTAACTTCTCAGTTTCCTAATTTGTAAGATAAAGTTTCTTCCAGCTCTAGATCCTATGATCCTTTAAAAGGTAGAAGAGTGCAAGATTATAGAAGGCCTTGAATACTGGATAATGACATTATACCTGGGACTGACTATGTAATGAAAGGTGAAGATTCATATTCTGTAACTTCTGAAACATTCAATTAATGGAGAATTAGGGAAGAGACTTGTGCTTCAGGTTAGGGAAAAAACACTGTCTTTGTGGTTTCAAAAATGTGCCTACTAGTCTAGGCACCCATTCTTGCAAGAATGTAAATAAAATCTTTCCTGAAAAAAAAAAAACAACAAAAAAACATTTGTACCTTTAGAAGGAGATTTTTGAGTGTAGGAGAGATGTGATCAAGTCCTATATAAAGTAAATTAATCTGATGGGGGTTAAAAAAGAATAGATTTGAGGGAAGAAGACCTACAAGGAAGCTATTGCCATGGAACTATGGAGTTGTCCTACAGTGATGACAGCAGAAATAGAGAGAAAGACACAGATGAAAGAAATGCCATAGAAGTGGAGTAAGCTAGACATAGTAATGGATGAATTAAGTTTGAGAAATGAGAGAGAAGACTAAAAATGAAACCTAAGGTAACAAACATGAGATGGCTGAATGGAACTGCCATTAGTTCCATTAAAGTTAAAAGAAAATATTAGTTTTGGGGAAAGATAATTAATTTGGTTTGGAACATGTGGAGTTTGGGGTGATAGTGGGTGGGATGTCCAGGTAGAAATGCCTCATGGGGAGTTGGAAATGTGGGTCTGAAGCTCCAAAAAAGAGTTATTTGTCAAGGGAAAGATCAGGGAATCATCTGGATAGGGGTGATTGCTGGAGCTGTAGAAATGCCATAAAATGTTTGAAGTAGAGAGAAAAGAGGAGCAGGAAGAGTGGTTTGCCATTTCTTTCTTCCGCCTATTTTACATATGAAAAAGCTGGGTCTAGCAGGGTTAAATGACTTGCTCAAGGTCACCTAACTAGTAAGTATCTGAGGCTAGATTTGGACTCAGATCGTCTTGATTCCAGGACCAGCACTTTAACTATTGTTAACACCTCACTGTTCAGTTTTTTGGGGAGCTTGTATATTAAAGGATTAGGAAAAGGGAAGCTGATCAAAGAAACAATTAGTGACATAAAGGAGGAGTAGCAGCAAAATGGGGCATTTCTGAAGTGCCTGGAAAAGGGAGAACACAGAAGGAAGGGGAGAGCCCTAGAAAAAGGTCAAAGAGGATGAGAATTGGAAAAAAGCCATTGGAAAAGTTCAATAACAATAGGAGACTGTGTATGCCAAGGGTTTAATATCCTGGTTCATATCAAGCTTTTTTGCATCCAAGTTCATTCTTTCTATCTGACTTTGAGGGCCTGAGGGCAGGGCCCTTGGATATGCCCTTGTTTTCCCCAAAAGACTTGGAAAAAAAGAGCACAATACATCCAAAACTCTCAGTTATGAGATGTCAAAGGTCATCTGATAGCACTAAACTCAGGACATTATCATGACATGCAGCCTTTGCCTGTAAGTACTCAGTGATAAAGTTCAGTTCTATTCAAGACTCTGTGTGATATGTGGATCACTGTCCTTGGATCCTTGTTATTCACTCATGGCCAACTCTCTGGCACTCCATTTGAGATTTTTTTTGGTCAAACATAGTGGAGTGTTTTGCCATTTCCTTCTTCAGCTATTTTACAGATAAGGAAACTGAGGCAAACAGGGTTAAGTGACTTGACCAGCTAGAAAGTTTCTAAGGCCAGATTTGAACTCAGGAAGATGAGTTCCTAACTCCAGACCTGACACTCTATCCCCTGCAGCACCACCTAGCTGTCCCTTATCCTGAACTGCATCTGAAAAATGAACCATATACTGTCCTCATGGAGATTCTGATCAAATAGGAAGAGAAAACATGGACATAAATAACTTTAGTACAAGTTAAAATATGGTAGATTTGTGCTTAACTTTGGAAAAAGGGCAGAGTAATGAGAAAAAGGAACTGTCCTGTAGAAGCAGCCCATATTCTTCCCTGCCTCCATTTTCTTTCTTTTTTTTTTTTGAGGCTGGGGTTAAGTGACTTGCCCAGGGTCACCCAGCTAGGAAGTGTTAAGTGTCTGAAACCAGATTTGAACACGGGTCCTCCTGAAATCAGGGCTGGTGCTCTATCCACTGCGCCACCTAGCTGGGCCCATTTTCTTTCTTTTTTAAAGCTTTTTATTTTCAAAATATGTGCATGGTTTTCAACTTTCACCCTTGCAAACCTTGTGTTCCAATTTGTTTCTTCCTGCTTTTGCCCCCAACCCCTCCTCTAGACATCAACTAATCCAATATATGTTAAACATATGCAATTCTTCTACATTTATTTCCACAATTATGCTGCACAAGAAAAATCAGATCAGAAAGGAAAAAAATGAGAAAGAAAACAGCAACAAAAAGAGTGAAAATACTATATTGTGATCCACATTCTGTCCCCATAGTCCTCTCTCTGGGTGCAGATGGCTCTTTTCATCACAAGACCATTGAACTGGCTTAAATCACCTCATTGTTGAAAAGAGTCACGTACATCATAATTGATCATCATATGAACTTCTTGTTGCCATGTACAATCATCTCCTGGTTCTGCTCATTTCACTTAGCATCAGTTCATGGAAGTCTCTCCAGGCCTCTTTGAAATTATCCTCCTGATCATTTCTTATAGAAAAATAATATTCCATAACATTCATATACCATAATTTATTCAGCCATTTTCCAACTGATGGGCATCTATTCAGTTTCCAGTTCCTTGATATTACAAAAAGGGCTGCCACAAACATTTTTGCACATGTGGATCCCTTTCCTTTTTTTTATGGCATCCTTGGGATACAGGTCCAGTAGAGACATTGAGCAACCCATATTATTTTTTAAAGTTTTATTGTTACCTTTTTTTTTTTTATACATCAATTGTTCCAGATCTTCTTTTTGCCTTTCAGCATTGTCTCTCCCTTGTACATTCCAGTTTTGGAGAGCTTTACCTATTGGGAAGTTTCATTTTATGCTGAACTGAAATTTGCCTCATATAACTTACATATGCCCATTACTCAGTAATGATAACAATGATAAACAAAAGCTCTCCAAAAGACCAACTTAAGGATAGGGGAACCAGAGAAATGAGGGAAAGCTAGTCAGGGTGATGTACTTGGTGGCTTTGTACATCATCATCATCACTTTCTTCTTCATCATCATTGATATTTTCATCATCATCATTTTTCGTACTTAACATTATTACAGTAATTACAGATAATCCTTCATCCCAATACTTTTCATCTGTTAGTGGCTAGAGAACTGTATTTGGCATCAGAAAGTTCAAATCCTACCTCAGATATTTATTACTTTTTTGATCTAAGCAAGTCACTTAATTTCCTTCAGCCTAATTTTTTTCATTTATAAAATGGGTATGATAACTCTACTACTTCAGTGTTATGAAGGTAAAACAAAATAGCATTTGTAAAGCATTTTGCAGATTGTAGTGTGCTATGTAAATGCTAGTTCTTATGAATAAGACACTCATTACAAAAAGCAGTCATTTTGTCTAGATGCATAATAGTCCACAAGTCATTAAACATAAAAGAATTATAGTAGGAGAGGAACTTGTCCCAGGACTAGTTCTCTCTGAACTCTGCTGAAAAGATAAGAAAAATGATATTGAATATAACAGTGGCAACAATAATATCTTATATGTATTTAGTACTTTTTGTACATTATCTCAATTCTGCCCTCCAGAGCCAAGCGGCCAAGTGTAATCCATCTTCTACTGGACAGCTCTTGAGGAAGCTGTTGTGTCCTCAGCAGATGTATCCATTTCCTTCAACATCTCTAAACATCCTCTCTGTCTTCATATATCTTGTCTTAGTCTCTAGGCTTCTCAACATCCTGGCTGCCATCCTGTGGGTGTGTCTCAGTTTGTCAGAGTCCTGGTTTTGGTTTTTCCTCTCTCTCTTTGTATCTCTAGTACTTAGTAGGTACTTAATATATGGTAGGTGCTCAACAAATGCTTATTGACTGACGAATACAAAACTACAAATGTGGTATGGGTCCACCTAGAAAATGGAACTATTGATCTTCCTTCTGGAATATATAAAACAACCTAAGTTTGTATGAGCATGTTTGTCGGCCATATTTTGCTTTTGTCTTATTGGGCTTGCTTATGCAGTTTATTTCTTTAAATCTAATGGAAGGACTTGTTTCCTGAATTGCCATGGTCAAAGGCTTACTCAAATATTGGCCAACTTCTTGAGGATGAGGGTCTCCCTTCTTTGTCAGGCTAATCCTTATTCATCACCAGTCCCATTCTCTAGTGTGGTAAAATCAGCTCAAGCTTGTGCTTTGCTGGTCTTGCCTTCAATAATCCATGGGTCATATCCATGAGGCATCAAGGTAAGACCTTTGTGGAGGACATGGGCTGAAAGAGCACAAGATGAGAAAATGTAGATGGATTATGATTTACCCTTTTGGAAGGAGTATCCCTTATCAACTGGGTAATGAATATACGGAAGCATCAAAGTGAAGGATTTTATATAGCTTCCTCTTTGTTTCTGTGTTATATCCAGCCTGAAGTTCTATCCTACTGGGATCTTTCGTTTTATCTACAAATAAGTATGCCATTCTATGACAAGGCAGCTGGTGGTACAGTGAATAGAGTATTAACCTGACTACAAGTCTGGAGATAGACTCAAGTTCAAACATGACCACTAATTACCTGTGTTACTCTGAGCAGGTCACCTAACTTTTGTCTGCCTTAGTTTCTTCAACTGTAAATATAGCCTCAGTTTACTTATTAGCTGTATTACTCTGGGCAAGCCACTTTACCTCTGTCTGTCTTAGTTTCAACTGTAAAATACAGATAATAATAGCACTTATCTCACAGGGTTGTGATGATTAAAGGATATAATATGTGTAAAGTGCTTAGCACAGCATCTGGCCCAGAGTATGTGCTTAATAAATGCTTATTCTCTTCATTTTCCTTCTTTTCTCTTCACATTTATTTGTTCATCCAATTCAGGGATGAAAATATTGAACAGGTCATAGCCATAGACAGAGAAGTCCTCCAGTAGAAATATTCTTTGCTTTTTTTTTTTTTTTTTTTTAAATAAGAGATCTCCCCACGTTGTCCAGGTTGGAAATATAGGAGCTACTAATAGACCCTGCTCCATTTCTGACCAGGACCAGTGCACTCTTCCTTAGGTGATCTGATGGTGTCTGACTCTGAAAGGCTCACCAATATTAAGGCTGAACCTTGTATGGACAAATAGTCCACTTCCCATCACAAGTCCTGAGCCCAAAAGATACACCAGTCTCAGCTTCCCCAGTAGCTGGGATTACACCATGCCCAGGGTATTAGAAACATCTTTCCAGGATGACATCAATCATTTAATCACAGGGCTGTGGGTTCAGTCATTCAACCAATTCCAAATTTAGCTAACTGTACTACCATCCAGCCTAAATCCTTTCATCTTGTTTCCGAGGATGTCAAGAGACTTTGTCCAAAGTGTTGCAGAAATCCAGTTATAACCCTGCCTATAGCAATCTCCCCTGATCTAACTAGTCTAATAATAACTCAGTTAAAAAAGGAAATCAGGTTACTCCAACAAGACTTATCTATGATAAATCTATGCTCTCTCTTAGTAATCCCTGCTTCCCTTTCTAAATGTAAAGAGCTATGCCTTCAAGAATACATTCTCCATATTACAATATGGTGTAATAATATCATAAGCTTTCTAAAGTTCCTGGATATATGAAACTTTCAGGGAAAAACTCTACCCAAATAGATGAAGAATGGTTGATGTCAAATCATAATGTGAAGTAGGTCAGGTGGAGCACTGAATTAGTCCACAGTCAGAGAGTCATAAGCATTTATTAAGCACCTGCTATATGCCAGGAACCATATTAAGTGCAGGGGACATGAAAAAAGCAAAAGTTCTTAAGGAACTTATAATTTAATAGAGGAGATAACGCACAAATAACAAGTTATATATAAGTAGGAAATAATCAACAGAGGGAAGGTACTAAAATTAAAAAGGATTAGGAAAGGCTTCCTGTAAAAGGTAAGATTTGAAGAAAGTCAGGGAAAGCAAAAAGCAGGGATGAGGAGAGAGAGCATTCCAGATAACAGGGACAATTATTCTGAAGTTGGAAGATAAAGATTAGTTGTGCTTTTTTTTTTTTTTTTTTTGAGATCAGCAAGGAGGTAGGTATCACTGAATCTGGGAATGTAATAGGTGTAAAGAGTAAGAAGAATGAAAATGGGAAGAGCTTTGAATGCCAGGTGATTTTTTTGTTTACTTCTATAGGTGATGAGGAGCCATTAGCATTTATTGAGTAAAGTGACGACATGGTTAGACCTGCACTTAAACAAAATAACTGGTTATTTTGGTAAATGGAAGATGAACTGGAATAGGGAGAGACTTGTAGTGGGCAGACTAATAGAAGGTTATAAAAATCAGCACCAGGGTGGTAGAAGTATTGGAAGAAAGAACGGAGTGTATTAAATAGATGCTGCAAAGAGTTTTCTCCTCAATATACATTGGCAATAGATTGGGTATGGGGAATTCTCATAGTGAATGAGCTCACAAGGCTGTGAGCCTGGGGATAGTGGTGAAATATTTTCCACAGATTAAGGAAGTTTGGAAGTAGAGGAGGGGATTTAAGTGGAAAGATATTAAGTTCCATTTTGCACATAATGAGTTTAATATATCTGGTCATCTAGTTCAAGATTTCTGAAAGGTAGTTGAAGATGTGAGACTGAAGGTCTGCAGAGAAGATAAGTAGATCTAAGATTCATAAGCATAGAGATGGTAATTGAATCCATGAGAGTTGGGGGAAAATAGCAAGTGAAGAAGTATTGAGGGAGAAAAGATGTCAGATAGTTGAAGAAGCAAGATGGAGATCCGGAGGCCTGGATAGATTTGAAAACAGATATGTCCTAAGGATATGGTATATACACTTCAAAGGGACACTGCAGATGGATTATGAACTGGGCCCAGAATTGAAATAGAAGGAGATTTGAGAGACTGTGTGATGCTTTCAGTGATAACCAGCTGCCCCTGGCACAAAATATTTCCTTTCTAATACCACTGTTGTTCTGGTTCTGCTATATGACTGTGAATCAAAGGAGTTATGAATAAGACATAGGGGACTTCAGGAAATTGTATTTTATGTGTGATGTGGCAACCAAAAGACTATGTAATTTTAGGCTACATTAAAAGAGAAATAATGCCCAGAATGAAGGAGATCCACAGGTAAAAAAAGCAAAAACTGGCCAAAATAGTGCCACAGATGCTACAGATGAAAAAACTGTGGCCAGAAAGGTTATGCCTTACCCATATTTTGCATATGTCTTTCATCGAATTTAAATGAATAAACTTTTATTCAAGAATTTCTGTACTAAGGGACACAAAAAATAAATAGCTCAGATAAAATAAGTGTCTTGCTTTAATTGTGCTAATAGACTAACAGGGAACTATTACATAACACAGATACCTAAAATAGGCAGCATTTCATGCATAGTTGTTGGAATGAAGCAATCCACCAATGCAGTGGGTAGTGGTCTAATTCTTTCCACCACTTCCCTCCCCTCATTCTTTTCTCCTTTTGTGGTTCATTTCCCTTCTACCTTCCTCTGTCCTAGCAAATTGAAGTTTTTCAGAGGGAAAGTGGCTATTATGCTAGATATACCCAGGACCCTAAGGTAACTTTTGTTTGCAACTATTCTAACACAGTAGAGCCCTCACCAGTGTATTTTTCATGGCTAAACCAGACACTGATTATTGATATTAACCACAATATTTTCTGAAAATGCAAAACAAATAGATAATATTTACATATTATGGCATTCCTAAATTTGTATCACATTTTCACATCAACGCACAGCAGAAGTGAATATAGATTAAAAGCCCCAGGGAGTAAAGCAAAAATACAAGGAATAAATGGTGGTCAGAACTCACAACTCTAAAAACATAGACTTTGGTATTCTCTTTCTGTCTTAGGGCAGAAATACATACATACATATGTGTGTACCTATATATATATATATATATATATATATATATATATATATATATATATATATATATATATATATATATTTCTTGATGAACATAGCTTCTTTTTGAACAAGTGCTTCCATTACCAATATAAGCTAACTCATTCTTTTATTGAGCTAAGACTTTATTACCCTTGACATCTTAGCTAGCCAAATGCTTTGCTAGGTTACTTTTATGATGCATTGCATCTAAGATATCCCTCTATTTATCTAGGGTTGCTATTCAATAGCAACAATAGTGTCCATCACTTCTAGCTTCAGGATTAGGTGATGCTAAAGGTGGTGTCATACTCTTTTAGGAAAAGGTAACAACCCTTATCCTACGATTGGTAAAAATCTCCTCAACTCTGCTCTCCTCCATTTCTCTGCAAAAACAGGTAACAATACATAGAAGTATCTTCTGTCTTTTCTTCTTTTCTTTTTCCTCTTATTAACAGTTGACAATAGAGAGCAAAAGATGCTCTATCTACACTCTTTCTCCACACCAAGTGACAAAAGGAAACTGAATATATAGACTTTCAGCTCTTCCTTTCCTCCTATTCTTTCTTCTTCTCCTTTCAGCAGCAAGTGACTACAGAAAACAAAGTTATTTCCTTTCCCCTCTTTTTCAGCAGCTGGGGCAGAAGAGAGAGCAAAGTATATCCTCTCCAGCCTGTCATATGCAAATCAACAAAAACTGTCTGTAGACCTTCAGCAGTTCCTTTCTTTGTAACACCGAGGGACCCTTATGCCCCAGACAAATAAACTGTCAACGACCACCCTCCGTTTACTTGATAAGGGATTCAGAACAGTACAAAATAAAGTGTTACATGAGACCCAAGGGAAGAAAAGACTTTACTAACTGAAGAGATAGGTCCTTATTATGAGCACTTGTGTAGATAGAAAGTTGTCTTCTTGGAATGCAGAGTCTAGCAACAGTTTATATTTCTATGATTCATCAAGGCTTTTGTAACTTTGTATCATCCCGATTTTACAAATGAAACAATTTTATATTCAGAGTTGGACTTGCCTTATTCTTATTTTATAGATAAGGAAACTAGAGGCCTCTAGAAGTGAAGGCCACAAAGCTAGTTAATTAAGTGCTGAACTCAGGATTAGAACTCAGATTTCCTAACTCTAAATCTTTTTGTTGTAACACAGTCTTATGGAGTATGTGATAAGGATATCAATGAAGTGCAAGAAAGTGCTATAGAGAGAGTCTAGGGTGAAGGTTGATACTAATAAAAGAAATCAGGAAAAGCTTCCTGGACAAAGTGGCATTTCAGCTGAGCCTAGAAGGAAAGAAAGACTTCAGCAAGCTGATTGGGAGGGATGAGGGAGAACATTCAAGGAAGACATAAGGAATGATTCGGAGGCAGGAAAGCAGAGTTCTTCAGATTCCAGATGTAGGGCTTCTTCTACCATGTCACTCATCTCATTATCCTGCACCCCATCACCCTTCCTTCCCAAAAAATAAAGTAGGATTTCTCTATGGGCCAACTGAGAAATCAGAGTGCTATTCCATCTTCTCATTGGACCTAGGAATACAATAAGGTTTTGAATAATGCCTTCTGAACGGCTATAGTCCTATTTTTATGCCGTAAGAAAACCCAGTGTAATGGGTCCAAGTATCAGAAGACATGTATTTCAGTCTGAGCTCTTCATTTACATGAACTTAGAAAGTTATTTTACTTCTTTGCCTCTCAGTTTCCTCATCTGTAAAATGGGTGTAATAGCAGCGGGTCCTGCCTGCTTCTCGTTATTATAATGATCAAATGAGAAAATAAAGTACTCTATAAAATGCAAAATTAATAATATTGACTTTTATAGAGTGTAGAGTTCGTAGGATAATAGGATCCAAATTTGGAAATGACCTCAGAAATTACATAGTTTAAACCTCTCAGTTTCGGTTAGAAATGGAGGCCCAGGGACATTAAATGACTTTCTAAGTTGTACACAGAGTGTAAGCATCAGAACAGAATTTGAATCTGGGTCCTCCGACTCCATAACATGCTCTTAACCAAGTTTTATTTTTAAAACATGGGGACATCCTTGTGGGTTGCAGCACCTGAGACTCCTAGGAGAGGGAACATTTCAAACATGGTGTGTGATGGGAAAAAGCCCATCGATAAGCATTTTTAGGCTTGCCCTGCGGCAGGCACGGTGTTAAGGGGCTCAGAAAGGTGGCCCTGGCCCCAAGCAGCTTCCTTTCTAAAGGGGGGGACCACATGTAAATATCCAGGGCGCACAAAATGCGTATTTATCAAATGGAAGGTGATCTCGGAGGCCCCGGCAACTACCCAGGCCTCCCGGTTTGAGCCGGGTTTTGAAAGAAGCCTGAGCAAAGGCGAGGAGGGAGAACTCTGCCAGCCCGCTTCTAAGGCAGAGAAACGCCAGGGACCACGCCCTCCTCCCCGGGACCCTGACTGCTTGGGGACGGGGGCAGGTGCCTGTGCCAGGGCAAACATCTACCCGCGAGCCTCCTTTGTGAGCCTTTGTTCGCTGCTTCCTTATCCCACAAAACCCGGCCAGCCTCGGGAACTAGTCCAGGGCGGGCTCTGAGGGGTCTGGAGGACTAGGGAAGAGCTGGGGGGAATGTGCGTGGGGCGCTGGCAGAAATGGGGTCTCAGCTCTCCCTTCTCAGCATCTGGGCCCAGCTGTGCAGTCCTTCTGGGGAGAAGGCTGGTAGTGTGAGGTGGGAAAGGCCCGGCCCCTAAGCTTAAAGCATTAAGGGTCAAAGGGGTCGAGGACTTTGGTGGGATGCGGAGGTAGGGTGTGAAAGAGCGGGAGGGCCCCGGACTTGGAGCATGCGCCTAGGACTGGCTGCCTGCAAACCTGCCCCCCTCCCCCCTTTTCCCGCATTGATCCTCCGAAGCCCCGCCCTCTGCCTAGGGTCCTGGCCCCGATGCCCCGCCCCTCTCTGCTGTTCTCCTCCCCCTGAGGCTGCGGCGCTCGGACTGAGCCCTTGCGGGCTGGTTGCGTGTGGGTGTGCGGGGGTGTGATCGTGAACCTCCTACTCCCGAGACCAGCCGCCCTCAGCCCTG
Organism: Sminthopsis crassicaudata; assembly: GCF_048593235.1. NCBI lineage: Eukaryota > Metazoa > Chordata > Mammalia > Dasyuromorphia > Dasyuridae > Sminthopsis > Sminthopsis crassicaudata. Next base: position 75,442,325 of record NC_133617.1, on the reverse strand, counting down.
CGGGGCCATGGACCCCTCCCGCGCTATCCAGCATGAGATCAGCTCTCTCAAAGGTGCGGGCCGGGGCCGGAGGGGGGTGTCGGGCTGCAGGGAGGCATGTCACATGGAAGGGGAGAAGAGGGTCTGGGGGAGACCTCGGAGGGCGCTGCGGGAGGGAGGAACGGGGGAGTTCGGGGGAGGCCGAGAGATACCGTATGGAGGGAGTCGAGGCCCGGTGGTCAGGGAGGGGGCTCTGTGGGTCTAGGGAGGACTAGGGGGGCTCTGTGGGGCCTTAGAGGCTGGCGGGTTAGAGACTGGCCTACAGTCCTTTGCTTTGTCCGAGTTCTGAGTGAGCTGGCGTCGCCTGGAAGGAAAATTGTGGGTCGGGGACCCCACGTGGAGCCCTTACTTTGCAGGGGCGGCTCCACTGCGCAGTGACCCCAGGTAACCCTTAGACTCCTCCCCCTCCTCTGCTCCGCCCCCTTACCTACCGGGTACCTGCAGCTAGTCCCCGGGACCTGTTTTTGTGCGTCTGCGGAGCGCCGGGGGCAGGGCTTTACTGCCGAGGAGACCCTAACTTTTGCCGCGGGATGCAGCTTTTGCGGTCTCAGCCTCCTTTCCTGGGAGACGGGCCGGGAGAGATGCGGCAGAGCCCCCCAGCTTCGGCCCCCTCCCTTGCTCGGGAGCCCTTTCCAGTTTTACTCTGCCCAGGAGCCCGGGCGAGGAAGGGTAGCGCGCATCCTCCCTCTCTTCCCACGGGGGATATGAGCCAAGTCGACCTTACTGCGGAGTGGTGACTGTCCCCACCCAGGCGGAGGGGGAGGGGATGACTGAGGCGAGTCCGGTGGGAAAAGAGATGGAGAGGAGGACGTGGGAGTGGTCCTCTGATGGATGGGCAAATGGACTGAGGAGGACCCCTTCTCTTCCTTCCCTCCCCTGAGCATTCCTGTAGGCCGCAGCTGAAGTCAGCCGCTCTACCCGCATCTCAGACAAACTCTCCCCGCTCCCGCCAGGATGTAGGGCTCTGAAGGAGAGGGCTGCGAAGAGCTCCTCCCATCCCTTAGTCTCTCCAGAGCTCCCGGCGGCTTTGATGGAGAGGGGTCTGTGCTCCTCCGCAGCAGGGACCGGAGCCAAGCCTGGCAGTCCGGCTGTCTGGGATGGATACACTGCCCCCTCCCTTCTGGGCGTCTCCCCCCTCCCCCAGCCAGGAGACCCTGGTGTACAGGAGCTCCTGCTTGACCTCCCTTGCCGGAGGGTCCCTGAGGGGATGAGTGCCCGAGGCGCCAGTTGGACTGGGGAAAGGCCCCTGAAGGGTGACTCTACACAGTGGCTTCTTGTCTGGCCCGGGATGGGGGAGCTGCCCCACCAGCCTGAGTAGTCACCCTGGAGACCTGGATGCCAATCCCCTATACCCTCCCTGAGGGTTGGGCAGGCCTATTCATTCTGCTCTGGGTGGGTGGGTGTGGGGGCTGGGGGAGGCCAGGTCTGGCCCAAGGCTGGGGGGATTTGTGCTGTTCCTGGAACTGATTCTTGTTCCCAGCTTCTGCTTCCATCGCTGAGTCAGCAGAGGTGACTGCTGTCTGCAGTGACCTGGTTTTGGATTGCGGGGAGGGAGGAGGGGGAACCCTCGGTGGGAGACTCTCCTCCCTGCCAAGCACCCATGTCGCCCCTTCTCCTCACCTGTGCTCCCCTGCACCCTGAGAACGAGCTCAGGGCCGTCATTTGGAGGAAGGGGCCGACAGGATGGGGGGCTCAGGTACTTCCACCCTCCTTCTGTCTCTTTAGGCAGTGGCTGCCCTCTGCTGTGCACTGGAAGCACTGCATCATATCCAAGGTACACCAAGGACCCACACTTTGGGTGGAGGAAGTGAATGGAACAAGTGTGGGGGAGGAATGTGTTGCACCATTGTCTCAGCTGTAGGCCCTAGCGTTAGAGGACATGGCTGGGAGAGAGAGGTTGGACATCAAATACAATTGCATTTGTAAAGAGCTTTGCAAACGTTAGAGCTCTATAAATGCTACTGTCATCATCATCAGGGAGCTTTTAAGGGAATTGATGGAAGACCCACCCAGGATGGGGGAGGGAGGCTTGTGCAGAGATATCCTATATTAATGGACAACAAGGGAAGGGCTAAGGGCGGCCATGCTGTAAAAGACCATGTGGAAATTTTCCAAAGACGGAGTGACATGACAGCAGAAGACTGCGGAATGGTCCACGGGGAGCATATGCGTATCCCAGATTTGCGGAGCATCATCCAGAATGTTTTTAGACAAAGGATAGGTTCAGAAGGTATACCAATGAGGGTATCCACGTATGTCCGGAGACTTGGATTTTAGCTGTCCAGAGGGGAGGGGGCAGTGCATTTTCCTTTGTCTTGGTTAAATCACATCTGAAATTTTGTGTCCAGTTTGGAGAATCACATTTTATGAACCTAAGTGTGTCTAGAAGAAGGCATTCAAACTGATGGAAAGACTGGAAATTGTCACATGAATTGAAGGAATTGTTGAAGAATGTTTGATTTGAATAAGAGAAGACAACGGACACAGTTCGTTGATTGTTAGAACTGAAAGGAATCTGGACTAGCCCAACTTTCTCATTTTACAGATGAGGAAAATGAAGTCTATTGAGACTGTGCTTTGCCTGAGGCCATACAGCTGCTTAGGAATGGAGCTGAGACTAGAGCCCTGGTCTCCTAAATCCTGGGCCAGTATTCTTTCTTTTGCCCCGTGATTTCTGTCTTCAAATATCTGGGGTGCCTGCAAGCAGAAGAGAGAGAGGGTGTGGTCCAATGGGAAGGGTGTTGGATTGGGAGCCAGAGGGCTAGGTTCTGGCTTTGAACAATTCACTTATTCCTGCACCTCATCTATAAAATGAGGATGTTAAGAGTAGGATCCTTTCAGCTCTAAATCCATGCTGCTGTGATTAAAGGTGTTCTATCTGACCCCAGAAAGCAGAGCTGGAAGTGGGACTAAGACCCATTCCAAGTAATAAAAAGCAGAACTTTCTAATAGAGGCATCCAAAAAGTGGAATGGAGAAAATGGGCTTCCCATTCAGTGGTAGTGAGCAAAGCCTGAATATTGCAGTTAGACCTATGTTGGAGAGGCCATCAGATGGTTTCTTAAAAGTTCCCTCATTCTAACCCTGCTACTATCATATATTCCAGTAGTAAAAACACTCGTTCTTTCTGAGTGTTTGTAGCCCTGTGTGTCAAATAGTGAGAATTTGTAGAAGGACAGATTTAGGTGTAATATAAGAAAAAGAGTCCTCTAAATACCTGCCTCTGGAGATATTGGATTTCCTCTTTACAAAAGGACTTTGAGGATAAATGGATGGATGAAGTTCATTGGTGATTTATTTCTTCAAAAGCTAGATCATCACATCAGATGTGTTGTAAAGGGTGTTCTGATTCAGTTATGGATTGGATTAGTTGGGCCCATGATCTTTCTACCTGCTCTGATGAGTCTTTTAAATAGGAACTGTATAGTAATTCCTTCTTCTTGAGGAGCTGGTCCCTCCCCCAGAATGGTTTGACTATCTTTTTGGGGCATGAGCTGGGGATGAGGTGGGGAGAAGCAGAGATGGGTAGTTTCTTCCTGATAGCCAAAAAAAAAACAGTTTTTAGATTGGTTAGAATGGAAATTTCTCCCTTTACTTTTAGTAAATATGAATCAACAGCTAGATATGACAGCCAAAAAGTTAATTTTTTTTTTTGCAGACATAATCAAATTTATCTAAATTTCATACTTTACAGTAGGTATGTAAAGCTAAAGAATAATAATTCTGCTCTGTTTGTACAATATAGCCTTAAATGAATGGGAGTTCTACAATTACAAAGAAACAGAAAGGGTTAAAATGTTTTAAGTTTTAAATTTTGTGAATGGAAATACAGTCCTTGACTGTTCTAAAAAAAAAGCTAATGATCTTAGGCTGTCCTTAGAGAAGAAGTGTCCAGACTTAGATGTGAGAGTTTTAATATCCTCTGTCCTGTTCAGTCTACATCTGGAATATGGTGTTCAGGTCTGAAAGTTACATTTTAGGAAGGATGTTGATAAATTGGAGAGCATGGTGGTGGTGGTGATGGTGGTGAGGATAGTGAAAGACCATTTGAAGTTTGATTGAAGGAACTGAGAATATTTTGTTTGGAAAAGAGAAGACTTGGGGATGACTGATAGCTGTCTTCATGTATTTAAGGAGTTGTCAAATTGTGTTTCCTTCAGGTGGGATGTAAGCATTTGGTGGCAAGGACTGTTTTTTTTTTTTTTTTTTTTTTTTTGTCTTGGTATCCCCAGCCAATGCCTTACATATATAGTGGATGAATTATTATCAAACAGAAAAAAATCAAATTGAAGAGGGATTAGATTTAAAGTTTTGCTAAACATGTTTTAATTTGAGACTCCCAACAACCCTATGAATAGGTGCTAAAGGCATTCATTAACCTCATTTTGTTAATAAGGAAACTGAGATTTATAGAGGTTGAGGGACCTGTCATGCAGCTTGTTCACACAGATTGTAGGTATGGGAGGCTGAAGTGAGCTCAAATGTGGTCTTCCTTTCTTTTATTAACCTTTAGAACCAAAAGGGTGAATTGGTGAATTGGTGAATTTGCCTTTGCAGAAATCCACAGACCTTGAACTATCTGGAATGGGGAAGAGATGATTCTGGGGGAACCTGATAGCTGTCTTTAAGTATTTGAAGCTCTGTCACATGGGGAGGGATTAGGTGTGTTCTATTTGGCCCCAGAGGGCATAATTAGCAACACTGGGTGGGGAATCTCTAGAGAGACAAATTTAGGATTGATGTAAAGAAAAACTTCCTTACAATTAGAGCTGTCCAAAAGTGGAACGAGTGGCTCAGCAGAGCCCTCGACCACTTGTTGGATATGTCATAGTAGGGATTCCTTAATGGGTGGGGGTCAGAACAGTTCTTTCCCAGCCCTTTCGTTCTGTGGTTTCCTGTTTCTTTTAGGACTCAGAGAACTGAAGGAGAAGCACGAAGTACAAGTTTCTGAAAACTTTGGCTCAATATCCCATTTAATTAGAATACTTTCTAACGATTAGAGCTTTCTCGAAGTCGAATGAACTGATTCTAGAAGCAGGCAGAGGCTAGATGATCCAGTTGTTGGGCATGCTGGAGGTCCCAGCACTGACATGCTGACATTCTCTGACTGGGGCTCTAGGGCAGGGGTTCTTAACCTTGATTCCAAGGAGACTGGATAGATTTTGGGTATCTGTGAACTTGGAACTGTTAGTATTTTGATAACTGCATTTCACTCTGATCATGTTTAAAACATGCATGTAAAAACACTATTCGGACAGGAGGGGTCCACAATTTTTACCAGTCTCCCAAAGGGTCCGGGACACAGAAGATTTGAGAGTTTTGAAGAGAAATGGAAAGGGAGGGTTCTGCATCCCTGAACCTTACCACGGTCTCATTGACCAGTCATTCTGGGTCAGTGTGATTCTCTCAGGAATAGGTCTTTTCTGCATCCCCTGTCCTGCTCTATCTCCCTGATTGGGCGTTGGGGGAGGGACGCCAATAGCCGAGATAGTTTAGAACGTGTTCCCCAGACTGTGCCTCCCCCTGTGCCCGAGGTGCCAGGGCCTCTCTCTCCCTTCCCTCCCTCCTTCTCTCTTATTCCTCTGTGGTCTGTGGGAACTGGCCAGACTCAGCTCTGACTTCAAAGTTTCCACGTCAGCGGGTGGGGGATGCTCTGTTTGCCTGTGTGCTCCTTGCTACCATGGTGACCGTCCTATTAAACCCGCCCCCCACGCCTACTGCTTACTCTTCCCTCCCATTCCGGATCTGCCCCACTCCCCTTTCTCCCAGCTGCCCTATTTATCTCTGGGCTCCGAGGTTCTGAGTGTGAATGAATGAGAGGGTGTTTGATTGATTGGGGGTGAGGAAGCATGTCTGCCCACACCTGTCCCCCTCAGTTATTTACTCCACTGATTGCCCTGCTCCACCTTGTTCCCTATCACCTAGCTTACCTGCCCTGAGTATCTCCCATTCAATCTTACTCTTCATCTCCACTTTGTCCCACCCATCCCTCCACTTCCCAGAGTGACTCTTTCTCTCCCTCAGCCATCTCCCCCAGACACTGTCACTGATCACACACACCTGTCTCCTCCTTTCTTGCTTCCACTCGCCCATGTCTCTAATCCTCTTCCCAGCTCCTTTCGACCCTCTCCTTCGCTGCCCACTTTCCCCACATTTTTTCCCTTCCCCTCTCCCTCAGCCTAAGGGGGGACACCCAGGCTCCAGGAAGAAGTGTGTACTCAGCAGCCCCCACCCCATCCCCGGCCAGTTCTCTCTTCTCCCTCCCCCTTGGAATGTATAGCAGTGTGGGCGGGACACAGCAAGAGAGCCTCTGGGTGACTTTGATTTCCTCTTGGCAGCTGGGAAGACGGATTCTTCTCCTGGGACAGGCTACCCAGTTCTGTTTGCTGGGGGGTCACACTGATGGCCCTGCCCAGCCTTCTGAGGCGCCTGCTAGTCCTGGCTCCAGGGTCCAGGTGGAAATTATTTGGCACTTTGGGGAACAAAGTGTTCATTGCTATTCCTATTATGGCCTGGCACAGAAAAGGTTAAGAGGAGGGGACTTGGACTTGAATCAGGAATGCTTCCCGGGTGGAGGGGCACCTGTGCCCCTCTGTAGAGTCCCAAGGGACCACATGGAGGGCGGGTGTCCGGGCCCTGGGCACTGCCCTTCCAGCCAGGCTGACCTGCTCTGGGTGGCCCCTCAGGTTCTGGGGATAGCCCTTGCTTTCCCGAAGGATAGGGGTGTGGGCAGGAGGGAGAAGTCTCTTTCCTACTTATTCTTCTTCCTCCGAGCTCCCTCACATCCCCTCCCCACCCCCCTCCCAGGTTCTTCACTCAGCTCCTTGTCTTACTCTCCTGGGACCCTTCAGAGCTTTATCTCATAGCTACCGACTAGCTCCCACTTTCCCCACCCCCGAGGCCCCCCATCCCAGTATTCGTGCTGCCCCATCTTCTGTCAATGATTTCCATCCGGCCCCTGCCTCAAAGCTCCCCGTAAGATAGTTGAAGGAAGTGCTTCATTTCTGAGAGAGCAGGGGCATATGGGGGAGCTGAGCCCCCCACGCCCTCCTCTCCCTACCCCCAAAGCGCCCTCCCCATGCGAGCGGCGCGGTCTGGCCGGGAGGGGCAGCGGGCCCATTGGCTGCTGAGTCAGAGGGGGCTGGGACTGAGCTGCCTGGCAGGCGGTGTGGAGGGGGTGGGGCCCGGGGCCCAGGCTGGGCCAGGCTGATCCACGGGGCTCAGTGCGGGGCATGTGCCGTCCCTCCCTGCGTCTCAGTCCTTTGCCGCCGCCGCACTCCCACCGGCTGCCCTGCTGCTCATTGCTGTGCCCCGCCTGCACGCCTGCCGGCCGCCTGCCTGGCCCAGGAGAGGAAGCCGCTCTCCGGCTTGCTGCTGCTCCCTTGTCTCCCTGGGCTCCGCCTGCAGCCCCGCCGGCCCCTGATTCCCGGGTTCCCCATTTCCCGTTCTCACCATGGTGGCCGGCATGCTCATGCCCCTGGACCAGCTCCGGGCCATTTATGAGCTGCTCTTCAGGGAAGGTGTGATGGTGGCCAAGAAGGACCTGCGGCCCCAGAGCCTGCACCCCCATGTGCCCGGCGGGGTCACCAACCTGCAGGTCATCCGGGCCATGGGCTCGCTGAGGGCACGCGGCTTGGTGCGGGAGACCTTTGCCTGGCGCCACTTTTATTGGTACCTCACCAATGAGGGCATTGCCCACCTGCGCCAGTACCTGCACCTTCCCCCCGAGATTGTGCCCGCGTCCCTGCAGCGGGTACGCCGGCCCGTGGCCATGGTGGCCCCTGCCCGTCGGCCGCCCGCTCGGGTCCAGACGGTGCAGGGACCCCTGAGCTGCCCGCCCAAGCGGCTTGACAGTGCCCGGGAAGAACGGCAGGCCTATCGCCGGAAGGAGGATGAGGAGGTGCCCGAGCCCCCGGTGGTGCCCACCTTCCAGGGGCCGCAGGCCCGGACTGGCCCGGAGCCCACCCCTGCCCCAGGTCAGCAGCATCCTGTCTGGGGGGTTGGGGGAGGGGCCCATGGGGGACTTGGGGATCTCTGTCACTTTTCTAGGGTGGGGGGGACCTCAAAGAGACCAGCAGGTGTCACCCTCTCTCTCCTGGCTGGATCTGGAGCCGTGCCTGGGGTTCCTTGTTGGCGGGAGGTGGGACGGGGCTGGTCTCTCCTCCTCTTCCTCATTCATGGGCAGAGCCCTGGGCCCGAGGCAAGGGGCCCAGGCTCAGGGCCTGGGCATTGGGGTGCTGGAGGCAGGCATGCTTCTCAGGGCCTGGACTGGCGTGGACAGCTGCTGCAGGCTGGCCCCGCCCCTGACCCAGTGCTAATCTCAGCCTGGGCCCCTGCTCCTCCCCAGCCTCCGCAGTGCTCCCCGGGGACCAGGCTCAGGAGGGTGCTTGGAACTGGGGGCTTGGGGGCTCCTCCTGTCCCACTCTACAGAGATTCAGGGCTTCCCCGGCGGGGGGCGGGGCTGCCTTGGGGCTTACGGGAAGGAGAAGAGCAGAGCGGCCGGGCTTGGAGTCAGGGCTCCTTGGTTCATATCCTGGCGCCCACACTCACTAGCTTGTGTCACCATGAGTCATTGAGTTAATCTCATTAGGCCTCAGTTTCCTCATCTATAAAATGGGGATAATGATACCCGTATTACTTACCTCAAAGAATTATCAGTGCTTTGTACATTCTCTCCTTTTCCCCAGGCGCCCCCTCCTCTGCTCCCCTTTCTCCCACTCCTCCCACTCAGGGCTTCGTCTTTTCTTTCCGGCAGTGTTGGGCACAGTCGAGTAGAGAGAGGGCTGGATTTGGGGTTAGAAGGGGTGGAATCCAGCTCCCAGCTCTGCTGCTTCCTACCCCTACGGGCATGGGAGAATCATGGCACCTCTGAAGGTTTCCCCCACTACAAAGGGCTCTAAAACTGGGAGCCTGTTATCCCTCCTCTGCCCAGCCCCAGCTCCCTCTTCTCTCTCCCCCCATTTCTCCCTCCCCCTCATCACCTCTCACCTTTGTCTTGTCCCTTCTGCACTGACCTGGCCCGTGGGCAGACAGTGAAGGCTGCCCTCCTCCCCGCCTCTTCCCTTATTCTGTGCTCTGGTTGGATAGATGGGTTACTGACTTCAGTGGCCATACCTTGCTCCCCCCACTACCCCCTCTTCCAAATTAGGGTGCTTTATTGAGGGGAACAGGGAGTTAGAAGGGAGCTTGGGACACAAGGGGCCTGGATCTCCTTACTACCTCCCAAGGCAGCTCCGCGCACTGTGGGACATATTTTTAGGAAGCTGCCCCTTCTATCAAACCTAAATCTTGGTGATTTTTATAGAGAGGAAGTAGAGAGAGCGAGAGCTGGTCAGGAAGGGCTTGTGTGCAGTTTCTGATGGAATGATGCTGGACAAGTCGCTTAACTTCTGACTCCATGAAGTCAGCTGTTTCTAAATTGCCAGCATTCACTGTCAGAGGGAGTTTCCTCAAGTTTCCATATACAGATGAAATCACAGGCCTGGATTCCCCTTTTTATGCCCTCCTCCAAAAACCCAAGTTATTTTCTATGATTTCCCATCCATGTAGTCCCGCCCTCTGCAGATTCTGCCCCAAAGCAGACTGAGTTTAATCCCTCTTCATTAGGACGGCCCCTCAGATATTTGTATCATGCCCCCTACCCCAAGTTTTCTTTTCTTTAGCTTAGACATTCCCAGGTCTTTCAATCCATCCTTGTATCTGGCTCCCAATTTTCAGTTTACTCCCATCTTGGGTATCACTCAGGTTGTCAGGATCCTAAGAACTAACAGGGCGGAGGGTATGACTGTCCTCTCCCTCCCTTTGGACACTGCCTCCTAGGCGTAGTAACGTTTTAAGATGGCACTGAGGTTTTGTCCTCCACATGATACTGTAGCCTCACATGTAGTTTATAGGCCGGCGAAACATCCTGGTCTCTTAGAAACATTTTCTCCATTTTTCTCCCTGCCAATGACAACTTGAATCCCCTTCAGGACTTTTCATTGATCCCTATTGAGTTTCAGTGTTGTCAGAGTTGGCTAAAGAGTAGCAGAAAGAGTAAAAAACATACAAATATATATATATAAAGAGTAACAGAGTGATGGAGAATGGCAGAGGGTTTGGTGGAGGGAGTGAGTACAGAAGGCAGATTTCCTACATTAATCCAATGGGTTGTTCTGAAGAGAAAGGTGGATCTCTGACAGAACAGGATGGTGAAAAGCTGAGCATGTGTAGTAGCATCGTTCTTAGAAATGAATTGGGTGATTTAGTAGGATGGACGTTGTATAAAAGTACAACTTAAACCTCTCTGAGTCTCAGATTATTCATCTACAAAATGGGGATAACAGTGACCTATACTACTTCCCTCAAAGAGTTGCTGTCTCAAGGAAGATCCTATAAGATGATGTTTGTAAAGCACTTTGCAGATCTTCAAGTACTTGACACAAAGCTCCTTCAATCAGATGGCCAGGTCTTCTAATCCATCTTTCAGGAGACTAAGGTGAAAGTAGGCTCTCAAGTGCCATCTTTTATGTTTGGGAAGGGGATGAGCATCTATCAAGTACCTACTGCATGTCAGGCACTGTGTTAAGCACTCTCCAAATACTATTTTTTTGCTTCTTGGAAGTTGGTGGCAGCCCGAGGATTTAGATCTCCCTCGGCCAGGATGTCTGGACTTCTCTCTTCCTTCTTTTTCCATCTGCTTCTCTTCTTCTCCTTCTCTTTGTCCCTGATAACAGGATAGTTTGCATATAGGAACTCCTGGGTTCCTGTAGTCCCCTGTCCGCAGCGAGTGTGACATGAGACCAGGGATTTCCTTGCTTCCCCCTTTTGTGGTTGTCGATGTGGGCCTGTAACTGCTCCCTTCCCCATTCCTTTCCTTTCTTCTCTCTCCTGCCTCTCTCTATTCTCCAAATCCCTCCTCCTCCTTCCCCACATCTTCCAGGCTTCTCTTGACCAACCCTGCTCCTGGAAAGTGGAATTGGGGTTGAGAGCCTGGACCCCCAAAGAGGAGCTTTGCTGTACTGGCTCAATGATGAGCCCCCCCCATTCTTCCAGCCCCTCAGCCTCGCCCCAAGCACTGCTGGTGACTCAGCCCTGTGGCTGCCACTGAAGCATTCTGTCAGCTCAGAGTTTCCAACAGGAAACCAGGCAGATGGGCTGTAGCTCCAGGCTGAGTCAGCCAAGGACCCCAACCTCCTGGCTCCCTTTGATGGCCCCACCCTACTGCTCTTGGCTCCCTGCAGGCATCTGCCTTGCAGCCCCCCTTATGTTCTGTGGTCGTGGCTCCCACCCGAGTGCCCCCCCCATCCTCTTCCCTCATTCCCCAGCTCTTTGCGGGGAGGACCTACCTTGCAGCCCCCTTCTGTTCTGTGGTCGTGGCTCCCACCTGAGTGCCCCCCCCATCCTCTTCCCTCATTCCCCAGCTCTTTGCGGGGAGGACCTACCTTGCAGCCCCCTTCTGTTCTGTGGTCTTGGCTCTCACCCAAGTGCCCCGCCCCATCTTCCTCCTTCATCTTTTCCTGGGATTCCTGCACTGGGAGGTGAGGCAGAAATGGGGACCTTCACTTAATCCCTTATGATCTAGCCTTCAGCCCAGTCCAGGGTGCTCTGTTCTTGGCCTTGTTCACCTATGTCCGTTACTCCCTCTTGGGCACACTTCCCCTAGAGCTGGAAGGCTAGACTGCTTGTTGGCTTTAGTTAAAATGTCAGTTCCTTCAGCTGAAACAAGACCACCTCCACGAAGCTACGGCGTCTCCCTCCAGCCTCCTTCAGACCCGGCTCTTTCCAGAGTTCAGTTCCCTTTTCTGGCAGAGACCCGGTTTCCTCTTGTGCCCCTTCACCAAGTCCCTAGCCTGAGAGGCCTCTGGACAGAGTGACTGACGATACCTCCTAGACCTGAGCATCTTTGCTTGCCGAGCTCATTTCCCCGGGTTCTTTTGCCGACGCTCCCAGGAGAGTGCTGATCCCTCCCTGCACTTGTCCAGAATTCAGACACCTCGCCCTTTCACTAACAGGCAGTTTTCGTTTTCAAGAAGAGAAAGGTGGCTTTCTCACGGACGCTGGTCCATAGCTGTGGGATGGGGGAGAAGTTGGGTTGGTTATACGAGTTCTGGGGTTAGTGTAGAGGTCAGGCTGTTGGTATTGTGAGATGGGAGTGGCTGGATAATGTCAGGAACTCGCTGAGGTGAACCACTGCTTAGAGGTGAACTGATGGTCTTCCAGCTGATGCCCTGAGGAAAGGGGAGGGAATAATAAAGTGCCTACTGTGTGCCAGGCGCTGTGAGGAGTGCTCAGCTAATATCCCATTTGATCCTCACAGCAAACTTGGGAGGGATTTTTTTTATGGATATAAGGATCTTAAAAAATTTTTTATTGTATGGATTTTCATATTATATATATATGGATAGAAGGATAGTAATATGCAATTATTATCCTCATTTTCCAGCGAGAAAACTGAGGGGGACAGAGGTAAAACGGTTGGCCCAGCCTTTCTGTGGCCGAGGCTGGCTTTGAACTCGGGCTTTCCCTGACTCCAAGCCTGGAGCTCTTTCCACACCCCCTCCTAGAAAATGGACGAGGGCAGCAGCCGGGGCTTTGAAGCTGAGGGGAGTCTGTGGGGCCGAGCTTGTGGCACCCCAAGGATTGGGGCAGGGTTAGGGCCGCCCCATGGGTGTGGGAGCGCCCTGGGTGCCTTTCCCTTGTGGTAGGCAGGCGGGAGGAGGAGGAAGAGGCCTTTGGGTCGGACGTTGTTGGGGCTAGTCTGACTCGTCTCTGGGCCTGTGTGACTAAAGAGGGGCTGAGCCGGTGGCAGCCAGGGCTTTGAGAAGGAGCCGCCGCAGCTCGCAGCTCCCGCTTGTTCGCTCACTCCCAGCCTGTGGCTGGCTTCCCTCCCTCCCGCCCTTCTTCCTGCTGCTCCCCTCCTCTCTGCCTGTCGTTCGCTCAGAGCTCCCACCGCCGCCGCTTGCTCCTGGCCTGGGGCTTGAGGGCCATGGAGATGTATTGCATGGAAGAACTTATCCAGAGAGGACAAGGTACGTGCTGGAGCTTGGGGATGCGGCCCCAGGCCGTGCGCCTGTCTGGATGTGGGGGCCTCCCCCGCTAGGGGCCCCGAGAAGCCTGGAAGGCTCCATGTGCAGGGCTTTCCCCTGGGGCCTCAGTCTCCCTCTCTGGAGGTTGGGCAGCTAGCATCCTGGGAATGTGAGGGGCCGGGGAGCCATTGAGTCTGGCCCCAGAAACGGGGGGTGCCCTTGCTGCATCCCAAAGCCCCCAAATGTGAGGCTGGCAGAGGAAAAATTGGAGGGCGAGGGGGTGCAACAAAAGGGTGGGGCAGTCTGGCTTGGCCCTGTGCTAATGAACTTCTCTGAATAGCAGAATGCCAAGGGGAAGGGGCAAGGCAGTTTGCCCACAGGACTTTCCTTGTTCCCAAGATGCTGCCTGTGCATGTATTTAGATGGGATCCCTTTGGAGGGAAGCCTCTTGTGGTGGTCCTCTCTCCTTCCAGGTGGGCCCGATTGATCTGGGATCTGGGGGCTTTGGGCCAGGACCTGCACATGGTACAGGTGCCATCCACGCTGTTGGCAGGGCAGGGCCAGGAATTTCCTGAAGGCTTTCTCACGACTCCCAGTTGAGTCAGCAGCGTTTCCTAGACTGTCCTGAGCACATGATGGGGGTGAGAGGGCAGAGGAAATCTGTATCCTCTGCTTCTCTCTGTACCTAGTAGATAGTTTATTCTTGGTCCCTGGAATCTAACACCCTCCGCCCCTTAGTCCTCCCACCTGGCTTTCCTGGACTGGGCCCCATTAGCCTTGGATCTCTGAGAGGTCCCTGTGGAAGGTCTTAAAGGGCCACCCAACCCTTCCCTTCTAGGCCTCTCTGAGTGCTCCTGCTCCACATGCTTCTTCACCAGAGTGAGCCCGGGCACTGCCCTTCTTGAGAGTCCTTGTTAGCAGCTTCCTTGGCAGGGGCTGCCCCTGGCTGGGAAGGGAAGTTTGGCCCTAGCTTCAAATGAGTTCCAAGCACATCTCCTGGCCTTTGCCACTCGTGGACAACCGGAGGTTGTGGGACCGTCTTTCCCTGTTGGGTGGGTAGAGAGTGACCCTCGCTCTATGTCCTTCTCTCTCCTCCTCATCTTCCCTTCCCTAAGTGAGTAGAGTTAGGCTGAGGTATCTGCATGGAGCCTGGAGGGAGGAGGAGAAGTCTGTCTCACCCTCCTCTGGAGAAATACAGGCTTGCTTACTTCAGGTTTTAGGGTCTGGAGCCCACAACCTTCCAAATCCATGCAGAATGAGGATGGGGCAAGGTGCCCCCAACATCTTGTTAAGGGAAAAAGGGCAGGGCCTTTGAGAAAACATAATAAAAGCATGAGATGACCGTGGAGTCCTTCCAGCCCAAACAGGACTTTCTGCTGGAGACACTTAGATGCCATCTCAGAGGTTAAGAAGCCATTCCAAATCAACAAACTGTTAAGTGCCACTATGTGCCAGGTGGGCATGTGGCATGGTGGGCAGAGAGCTGACCTCAGTTAGGAAAACCTCCATTTGCAGCTAACCCATGGCAAATGATAATTTTTTTTCTTTTCCAGATCATATTATTTGAATTTTTTTATAATAGCTTTTTATTTTTCAAAATACATACAAAGATATTTTTCAACATTAACCTTGTGTTCCATATTTTTCTCCCTCCCTCCCCACCTTCCCCATATAGCAAGAAATCCAATCAAATGATAACTTCTCGGGGCCCTAGGCAACTCACCTGGATGATCCTCAGAAAACATCCTGGCCTCTGTTGACTTAGGGCTGCACTAGTGAATTCACTGGACTTGAAATCATAGATCTGCTTAAAAAAAAATTGCCAAGATACTATTCTAGAGACTGGTAGTGCAAAGACTAAAGGGGAAAGAAAATCCTAATCCTCCCGGATTCTAGTGGATATCCTAGTGGCAAGAAGCTCAGAACCCCCTGAAGCAAGGTTATTTACGCTCATCAGACATGAGATGTCAGTGTGGATCCTGTGTCCTTGATGCTGCCTTTGCACCCGACTTCTCCACATGGTTCCCCCATTCCTCTACCCCTGCAAGGAAGTCGTTTTGTTTGTCCTTCCCTCCTTGGATTTCTTCCTTAGAACCTAAAACCTGTTGCTTCAGGGCTAGTTTGCCTTTCTTAGTTTTAAACCTTGTCAGATTCTGTTAACGTCAAGGATTGTTTGTTCAGACGCCTTTATGGGAAAATAGTTGGGAGGAGGGCTCTGGAGGGAGCTGTCCCAGGAGATAGATTGAAAATGTCAGTGTGTACAGTACTGTCTCTGATTAGGAGCTCAGACCTGAAGGGGAGGAAAGAATTTTAATTTTATTTCCCAGAGCAGGGAAAGATTATTTATTCTGGGAAAGCCATCTAGGCAGTGAGTGAGTCAGTATGAGGGTGGGGACAAATAAAAGTGACAGAACAACTCTTTTCACTACACCACCCCGACATAAGCTTCAGATCAGTTAAGTGTCTTATGATACCACTTAGCCATACCTATGACTTCCTAAAGCAAAACTTCCTCTTCCACTCCTGGGTATTTTTTCCCCTTGCCATTTTACCTATATATCTGTATTTCTATGCCTATATCTGTTTTTAAACTATCAGAACATACTCTCCTGGAGGCCAGACAGTTGGCTTGCTTTTTATATTTCCATCCCTAAGGATTTTATATGGATAGGGTTAAATATATAACATGATAAGTGCTTACTAAATGTTTTTTAATCCATTTATTTGCCTTCAGATAATAGCCTTGTGGAGGAGGTTTCCTGTGCATTTATTCTGTGCTTTTGGAAGTAATTTCCCATTTTCATGTATAATGGCTCATTCTGATGACTACTGAAGGATGACTCTCTCATTTTAAATTGCTCCTTTCTGGCAGCCACTCAGAATTGAGTGACCATAAGCAAAGTCACTTAGATATTCTCAATCTGTTTCCTGTTGGAAGATCATAATAGGATCTCTATCATAGGGTGTTGTGAGATGATGGGTTAGGCTAGTAGGTAAATGGCTATCTAAAAGGTCAGCTTTTTTTTTTAATTGTTTGGGTTTTGGCAGCCAAATATGTGCCATCCCCTGGATGGAATTCCCTGTACCCCCTGTGTCTTCAGAAGAACTGCAGATGAGCAAATAGCTGCTTCTTAGAGCAAACCCGAGTGGCTGGCTGCTTGAGGAGCCTCTCCAGGGGGATACGCTCAGGATTCCAGGGAGCTTTCTGAGACTCAGTTGTAGAGCAGGCTGTATTGGTAGAGGGAATCCCCCCCCAATAGTTTCTTATAGCAGTGAAACCCAAGGCCCAATCCCAGCTCCCCTGTTTGTCTCTCATGGTTTCCCTTGAATGCCTCCCTTCTGCCTTGCCTGGCTGTTTATTAATCTGATCCAGAGAAATAACTGATAAATAGAAGTATTTATAAAATAATTTTGTACACACACACACTCAGGGAAGAAAGGGAGCTTTGACGGGGCTTCTGCTCAGAAGCGGGGGGCTGCTTTCTGCCTGCCAAGGATAGAGTTCCGTCGCTGACCCGGACCTGCCCAAGGTCTCAGGAAAGCCTCTGAGGGCCTCAGTTTTTCTGTCTGTACAATGGAAAGAGTGCCTGCTGGCATCCCGTTGGGTGTGGGAGGGAGTGGGGGATTGCAGTGTCCTCTGAGCTTTGGGGGAGGGGAAGGCTGTGGAAATCTAGACTCCCTGGATTTAAGGGTACAAAGGGGGGGGAGCAGCCCCCGGGCTGGGGCACGGAGCCGGGCCTCCCCCCTCCCTCCAGCTCCTCTGTCCCTTGGCTGCGTGTGTCGGGGGAGTGTCCGAGGGGCTTAGTGCCCTCGCTGCCCCAGAGACCCTGTCATGTTCTAACTTGGGACGCATGACGGTGGCGTGGATGTGGCAGACTCTGCTAGCTCCGTCTGATATTTATATCTTGCAAATACCCCCTCCCCCTCCCCATGGACTCAAGGGAAGGTGGTGCTGACATTTCACTGGAACCCTCTGAACTCTCCTGAACGGCTCCGGGCCTGTCGCTGCTCCTCGGCTCTCTCCTGCTTGCTGGGGTGCGGGGTGTAGGAACCTCCCTGGCCTGCTGCTGTCCCCTCCAGTTTAGTGATCCCCAATGAAGGTTGTGCCAGGTAGGAGGGGCTGGGCTGGGGGGAGCCTTCGGGAGGAGGTGATGGCTGGGGGGGAGGAAGGGGGGCTGGGGGGCAGAGGGAGCGGCCGTCTCCTGCCCTAACTCTGGAGGGAAGGGCACCTTCTTAAAGTTGACTTGGCTATTTTCACCCCAAGGACCCAGGTTATATAAAAAGCCCAGGCCGCGGCTCCAAGGGAAGTCAGACATCCTGGACTGGAGCTGTGTGTGTCCAGCCCTCCCCCAGCCCACCTCCTGCTTTGGCCCTGTCAGATGGGACCTTTTGGGTCTTGCCCTAAGTCTGGGTTCTCTACAAGGGCAAAGCGGGAGAGAGAATTAAAGCTCCCCTGGTTATCATCGAGTGGGGGCTGCAGGGGGAGGGAGGGGAGGGAGGGGAGGGAGGGGAGGGGGCCGGCCTTAGAGCCCAGGAGCAGGGGCTGCCCCCGAGGGTGTTGGCAGATTCCAGGCTGCTGTCCAGCAGAGACTTGACGGCCAGCCCTTGAGAGAACGCCCTGGGAGTAGTTGGGGGGCCGTTCACTGGTGGGTGATTCACGCCTGGATTGCCCCCGGTTGCTTTTCCCAGCTGCCTTTTTCTCTCCCTGGGTTGGTTCCTGTCTCCCTTGAAGGAAGGCCCGGGGTTCTGAGGTGCTTCCTCTGAGGAGGCAGCTGCAGGTGGTCTGGGCTTTGTCTCAGAGAGGAGGGAAGGTCCGAGCCCCCGCCCGCACACTTCCTTTCCCCTGCTGGTTTTGTGGTGTGACGGGACCCAGACTTTACGCCTTCTCTGGGGCTCAGACACCTCTGGTGTGATGGGGGGGGGGGACATGGTGCCCTTTAGGGAGTCCCTTTGATGCTCTTGGGACAGCACAGAGCCGAGTTCCAGTGCCAGCTTTTCGCCCATTAGCCGTGTGACCTTGGCCCAGTCCCTCTCCTCAGTAACGAAGATAATTGCCCAGGCTCCTTTGGGGCTGGAACTCCGTGGGCTGTCTAGGCCCTGGGACTCTCTGTGCCCTGGCCTCTGGAGGAGGTGGGGGGGCGGGGAGGCTGGGGGAGGCGCTGCCAGGGAGAAGCCCGAGCCGGGACGGTCCCTCCCCCACAGGGTGTGTCTCTGGGCAGGCAGGAGTTAAGGCCAAGGCTAACCTTGAGTCCACCCGGTATCTGCCAGAGGGACATCTGAGCCCAGTCCGAGCCGAGGCAGAGAGAGGGAGGGAGGGAGAGAAAGGGAGTGTACGGCCAGGGCCTGGCCGTTCCCACCCTGAACCCCCGGGAAAGCTCCGGCACTCCCCCTCTGCTCCCAGCTGAGCCGGAGGGACAGGGCCGGAGGGCTCAGTGGGCAGTGCCTCCCTCTGCATTGCAGGCTGCTCCTGGGGGCAGAAGGGGCCGGCTCTGGCGAGTAGGGGAGGAACTTCCTCCCTGCTTGCTGGCTTCAATCAGCTGGCTCCCTCCCTCCCTCCCTCCCTCTTTCCCTCCCTCCCTCCCTCCCGAGCAGGGAGGGGGCCGGTCCTTTGCCCAGCCTCTCTGCACCAGCCCCAGGCATCGGCTTCCTCCAGCCCCGGCACTGCCTGCCCAGATTTGGGGTCCCTCTCCCCGCGGGGCCGCCCCATGGACCCCTCCGGGAATCTCTTTCCCTCCCTGGTGGTGGTGGGGCACGTTGTCACCTTGGTGGCCGTGTGGCACTGGCGGAGGTGGTGCCGACAGGCACAGGACACCCAAGGTAAGGGCCCCGCATCTGTTGCACTGCTGGCAGGGAGGCAGAGAGCGGCGGGGCGGGGGCAGGGAGGCGGGCCCGGGGCTGGGGGGCAGAACCTTCATTGGTGGGGCGGCCTGCACCCCTCCCTCCTATCGGGTCCAACTTTCCCTTCCTCAGTCCTCCCTCCCCTCCCTTTCTCAGCCTTGAGCTAAGCTAAACACAACCACATGTGTGGGGAAGCTTAACCCCTCCTTCCCCGGTTAGGCGAGAGTGCAGGCACCCTGGGACGGGGCAGGAAGTGGGGGCTGTTGGTGCCGGGAGGCCCCGGGGCCAGGGCTGGGCAGGGGCTGCCTCGGGGGCTGCTTTGCTGGGCTGGGGTTGGCTGGGGCTTGTGGAGCTAATCTGCCTCTTGTGTGGAGGTTCCTGCTGGAAGTTACCCAGAAGGGACCCTGGGGCTGCCCTGCTGTGGATCAGCTAGAGCCTGAGGCCAAAGGTGGGATGACTCGTTCTGTTTAACTAAGGAAACTAGAGGAGTGAGGCAGGTAAATACGGAGAGCAGCTGGGTGTGGGGAGGCCTTCTGCAGTCCTTCCTCCTTCCAGACTGAGCTGGGGCCCTAGGCTCCGAGACCCCAGAACAGAACCCTCTGCCCCAAGGGCAGTGACTCAGGGCGGGCCTCTGTCTGGGCTGATCCTGGCCGGGCGCTGTCCCAGGTATTCAGGAGCAACAATGAGCAGAGAGCCAGCCCGGTCCCCGCGGAGGCCTGTTCCCCATGGAGGCCTTTTGCAGCCCCTGCGGCCTTGGGCTGGGCCCTCGCTTTGCCCTGAGGCCTCCTTTACCTCCTCACTGGTCGGCACAGCTGCTTTCTTGGCCCGGTCTCAGGTCCTTGGGCCTGCTTGTGGTACCCAAACAGCTGAGCTGGCCTTTGCCTGTTCTTTCTACAAAGTCACCCTGGTCCCCTAGGGCAGCCATGCTGGCAGGGAGCCCCCTCCCCCATCCCCAGGGCTCCAGCCCTCCCCGGCCTTGAGGGCCACTCTCTTTCTGTGCTCTCCTGGAGAATGTGAGCCTGCCTCCCCAGGAATGGAGCATTTGAGTGTCTATCATATGGGAGGGAGCTCTGCTAGACAGCCACTGCGGGTCAGGTTCCCCTGGACAGGTGTGTCCTAACAGAAAGGGCAGTACTGTCCTCCGCCTGGAGCCCGGCCCTTTTCCCCACCTCCGGCTCTTTCTGACAGAGATTGGGCCTTCACTCTCAGCTGCCCTTCTCCTTGACTTGTTGGGGGGGGCTCGATCATCCCAAGCTATTTTTTTAAGTACTCCCAGAGCCACAGCTCCCAGGGATTCTCTCCTGCCCTGAGGCCCCCAGGCGGACAGCTAGCCTTAGTTTCCTTGATCTGAGCCCCTAGAGGCAGGGGAAGGAAGGGGCATTGATGCCCTAAGGGGGCAGATTCTGTGGCCTCTGAGAAGACACTGCCAGTGATGGCTCCAGGGCAGCTCTGGTATGGGTCTTAGCTTTTAGGAAGGGGGGTTGGAAGAGGAGCCCTGTGTCCTTAGCTGGCAGGTGGGGCAATGGGGGAGTGGGACAGGCCTGAGGCAGAAAGGTCAGGCCCAGCGGCGGTGGATGCACTTTATCTAGGGATGGAAGAAAGGACAGGCCTTTTTCGATTTGAGTCAATGCAGGGGTCTTCAGAGGCCATTCTCTGCCCCAGCCACACCCTTCTCCCCCCACCCTGGCTGCCTTCCTTTGGCTCTCTGACATCCTCCTGTTTGGGGAGAGGAGGTCTTCCCTGTCCCCCTCAGCTTGTCTTCTGCTTCTCAAGCAAAATGCTGGGCAGGGAACCCCACGAGGGACAGGACCTGGTCTCAGGAAGGCCTGCTGTGGGCTTCAGAAGAGCCTGTTTGGGGCAGAAGATGCTGTGCTCATTCATTTGGGTGAGGGGAAGGAAGGCTCAGGGTAGCCATGACGGAGCAGTGGAGGTCAGGGTCACTAGGAAACATGGGACAAAAACGCCTGGGAGAGTCATGAGTAAAGATGGTTGAATGAGGGCTTCCTGATGCTAATGGTCCACTGTTCTCCACCCATCTTTCTGACTCTGGCTGCCGCCCCAGGAATCTGGTGGACCCCAAGAGGGCTCCGTGCTGCCATCTGGTGGGACTTTCTGCGGGGGACAGTGGGGAATTGTGGTCACTTCAGAAGGATAATACAAGGTCCTCTGGACCCTTCCGCCAGTGGATCTGGGGGAGCGCCTCCTTCTTCAGTTGAAGAATTGGGGTTCCCTGGATATGTGTGGCTGTCAGTCTAGGGCATGGGCTTCTTAATCCTTTTTTGATATCTTGGACTCTTAGTCATATGTATTCTTCAGGATGATTTTTTTAAAGTTCATAATTAAAGGAAATGGTGGATTTCAATGAGAAATTAGTGAAAACAAAGATGTGCAATTTTTCCAACGCACGGTCCCCGTTCTCCATCCAGGTCTAGGGGCTTGTTGGGTGTGGTCGCCCAGACCCTTGGGGAGGCTTTGGGACAGGGCACTGTGCCTGCACGGTGACTCAGCTCCTTGCCTAGGGACTGCCTTTTTTTTTTTTTTTTTTTTTTTTTTTTAAATGAATCTATATGATTTTAGTTTAGTTTTTGTTTTTTCCTGTAGAATTTTTAGCTTTAGTTAAAAAAAAAAAAAAAAAAAAGGCTCCAAGCCTGCTCCTCCAGCCTAGCTCTTTGGGCCGTCTCTCTCCCCGGCCCCACCCTAACCTTCCTTCCTCTTTGGTGGTCCCTCTCCCTGCACTGGGTTGGGCTGGGTCCCATTCCCCCCTTCCTCGCCTCTCTCTCCCCCTGCTGTCTGATTCCTCTGCCACGCCCTGTACTTTCTTCCTAAGCCCATCTCCCCCTCTGCTGTCTTGTGGTTTCCCTGAAATCTGTGTGGGCACTGGACTGTTAACTCCCTCCTTCCCGCTCAGCCTACCCCGTGCCTTCCCTGGCTTTATTCCCTCGTCTCTAGCGGATTTTATGGGAAAAAAGCAGCTGTAGCTGTCACTTGGCGCTCCACTCGCCGCCCATCTAGGACTGTGCATGTGTGGGACGCAGTCCCCGGCTCTGACCTGGGAGAGTTTAGGGTGCCCCTCTGGGCTTATTATTCCTGCCCGTGCTTGGGCGAGCTCCAGGGTGGCTGTGCAGGGTCCAAGAGAGAGCTCCGGGGGCTGGGGACTGGTCAGTTCTGCCTGGGACCTGGCGCTCAGCCACTCGAGCCTGTGTGCAGAGACACTGCCCTCTGCATCATCTGGTGTCCCAGGGAATTTCCCAGGCTGTGTGGGCAGCCTGTGTCTGCAGTTGCTCCCTCCCCCAAGGCTCTCGGGGACTCCCCTCTGGGCAGGAGCCCCAGGACCCATGAAGTGCTGCCTTCTCGGCCCGGGAGCCAGCTGCTGCTCGGAGTCCCACAGAATCGGGCTTTGTTCTCAGCATCCTTGGGGAAGCCTGTCGCCGGCTGGGGTGGGTGTGGTCACCCCCAGGGATGTGTGGGCAGCTTGCCCACCCTAGTGGGCCAGCTCTTGGGCACTCTGGGAAGAGGAGGCCCCTCCATATGGCCCCCTCCGTGGGCCTGAGCTGGGGGGACAAGAGGGCTCTCCCCTGGGGGGCCCGGGGAGCTCCCCCCCCTCACCAGGGCCGGGTGAGGCAGGCCGCCCGCTCTTCCTTCCCAGCTTTGATGTGGTGAGACTGCCCTTGGGACGAGGGCAGGGATGCACCCCGTAGGTGTTCTGGGCGGGAGTGTCTGAACCCAGGGCCCTCCTTTTCCACGCGGCGTGCCGGGAGGGCTGGGCTGGGCAGGGCAGGGCCAGCAATGGTCAAAGGCTGCCACGGCGGGGCCTGGCTGTTCTGGTCCGGGCAGTTTGCCTGCTTGCCTGACTGGGAGGGCGGGGAAACGAGAGAGGGGGGAGGGAGGAGGAGGATGTGGTGAGCAGGAACAGGGCTGTCTCCCCACACCGCAGCGGGGGAAGGCACTACCCACCCTCTGGACCTCTGCGCCGGCTCCCTGGCACAGCCGAGCCCCGGAGGGAGGGAGCCTCTGGGGCATTTCCAAGCCATGGCGGGAGCCCAGGTGCCAGGGGCTACCGCCTCGGCCTCTTACACCTTCCAGAGGGAGATCTTGCTGGATCGGTCCGGCTGGCTGGACGGTGGCTCGGAGCGGGACAGGAAAGGCTACCTGTACCAGCAGCTCTGCTGTGTAGGTGGGTGCCCAGGGAGGGGGTGGAGAGCGACGAGGCCCGGGGCAGCCTCCTGGCCCAGTCAGGGACCCTGCCCGCCTCCCCGGGGCCCCCTCCGAGCCTGGGACCCCCAGCTTCTGCTCGGTCCCCAGGGAGCGCAGGGGAGCCTGGGGCACCGCGCTGCCGTCGGGGCCGTAGGAGTTAAAGGGGCGGGGGTGGGAGGGGCCGCGGGCCGGACACACCTCATCCCTGCGTTCTCCGGAACACGCACTCCGAGGAAAGTGGAAGCTTTGCCCCTGAGCCCTCCGCCCCCCGCCTCGGCTGCCCCCCTCCCCCCGCTCCCCCAGCCGGAGGCCCCCTCCCTCTTTGTTTGCTTGTTGCCATGGCCCTGGCTTTTGTGTACCGTACACACTAGCGGCTTTAACGGGGCGCCCGAGGGGGCTTCGGGGACGAAGGCCGGGCGTTTAGAGGGCTCTGTGGCTTCTGGCTCGGGTCCCTCAGCTCAGCGCCTTCTCAGGGCCCGGGGCCAGGTGGGAGCCGGGCCCTCTGATGTTCCCTGGGTAACTGGGGAAACGTGCGGGGCCACCGGCGGGGGTGCCCGAGGCCGGGGGGCGGAACCAGCCCCTGCCCCCGGGAATGGCCACGGCCCAGGGCAGGTGGGGGTGGTCCGCCCCTCGCTCTGCCCCGGAGCCGCCATCAGGCTCCCTGCCTTCCCTGGCTCCCCCACCGTCTCCGCCGCCGGACCCCAGGGCAGGAGCAGAACCCCGAAGCACCGATACATAAATAAACCCGGAGGGCTTCTGGCCTCCATTCACTCCGCCGCGCTGCAGTTCGCATGCACCAGGACCAAGGGACCCCGTTTGTTTCGAAAGGCCTAGGATAGTCTGCGGATAAGAAATGACTTTTGAGCTGCTTAGGTCGCCTTGTTTACTGGCTTTCCCCCCGGAGAATGAACCAGTTCCCCAGCTCCCTGTCTCCTCTGTGACTTTGAGCACCTCTTCTTTGTTCTAGTCCCTGGTTCCCAGGAGACTGGGATGGGCGGAGGGCGAGGAGAGGGGGAGAGGGGGACCATTGCCCTCAGCCGGAGTCAGATTCGGACAAAGGTAGTTTGTCGTGAGCTTAGTTCCCTCCTCATTTTGTGGTAGATAAGGTGACCCCCGAGTGTTGTCACTTTGAGTCTGGTATTAGAAAAAGCTGGGCCAGCAAGCCCATGCTGCGGGATGACAAATCAAGGATCTAAAGAAGGACCTGCGGGGCTTGAACGATGGGCTAACAAAATAAAGGGCAGTAAGAATCAATGCTAAGTCTGCCACTTTCATTAAAAAAAAAATTAACTACTAGTAGAGAATGGGGAAGAGAGGACTAGAAAGCCGCCAGTTTGAGTCAGAAGTGTGAGAAGAAAGCCAAAAAACCCAGCCCCAATGCATTTTTTCCTGTAGAATAGGGTGGGGTATCCTCTGGACCTGTGATTTCATCTTCGGGGAGTTTTCCGGGTGTGGAAACCCCCCTCAGTGATCCAAATCGGCAGCTCATCTGTAAATATGGGGGTTTATAGATTTAGGGTTAATGGTAACTGTGACAAGGACAGTATTGAACCCAGGTCACAAGACTCCAAAGATGGACTCTTATTAATATATCATATTATATTTTATTATATATATTTTAACATGTATAACATATATTGGATTGCTTGCCATCTAGGGGAGGGGAAAATCCGAAAGGCTATGCAATGGTCAATATTGAAAAATTATCTGTGTCTAGGTTTTGACAATAAAAAGCTTAAAAATACACATATTTGGGTTATTAATATTAATAAGCTCTTTGGGTTACAGCAGTGGAAGAGACGCCTCTAATGAGGTGGTAATTGCCCTGCTCTCTCTCCTGTTCAGATCCATTTGAAGTATTTTGTCGGGTGCTGGACATTCAGATTTTAGGAATGACATGTGTCCAGAGGAAGGTCTGGCTAGGGGTCTCATTGTCCAGAAGAAGGTAACCAGGATGGAGAAACAGGCCTGGCTAGGTCACTCAGTAAGTAGTTTACTGGCCAACCTGACTCTAAATATCTAACCTCCTTTACTTATTTACTCTAAGGAAGTTAGTTGCTAAACTTCTGATTACCTTTGTTTCCTTATCTGCAAAATGGAGGTCATACTGGGGCCCAAGATAGTTGTGAGGATCAAGTGAGTTAAAATGTACCCTGCACAAAGTAAGTAAACATAGTAAAGGTTACCTATTATTATTATTGTTATTACTTGAAATTATGGCATAAAAAGATCTTAGACTTAACTAGAACTTAGACTGTGAGATGCTTGAGTGAGGTGGGGTGGAAGCCAGTATGGGAGCCAGGATTGTACCTTCAGTCAGACATTTAAAGTTTATCATGTGGAAGAAGGAATAGATTTGTTCTGCTTGGTAGTTAATGTTATTGTCCAGTCACTTTCAGTCACGTCTGGCTCTTCACGGCCCATCTGGGATTTTCTTGGCAATGATACTTCTCCAGTTCATTTTACAGATGAGAAAACTGAGGCAAGCAGAGTTAAGTGCCTAATGTCTGAGGCTGAGTTTGAACTCTGGTTTTCCTGACTTTAGGCCTGCTTGTCCTTAGTAGGGAGAATCAGCATCAATGAGTGGGAGTTACAGGGATGCTTCTTTTATGTGATTTTGTCCTTCATTTTTGAAGAGACCCATGGTACCAGGGAGGTGATTCCGGGACATGAAAGTGAATTGGATTGAATTGAGGGAGGACTGTGCAAGGTCCCATCCCTCCAAACCCATCTGGGTCCAGTGGCCAGATATAGATCAGAACAACTGGAGAGGGCCCTCGAGGCAGTGAAAATTTGGTCTTTTTAAGCTGAAGTCTTCACCAAGTCTCAATTTGATTGAAAACACACCCATTGAGGGATCAATATTAGGTAGCAATTGAGGCAAAGAATGGCCTCAGTGTCAGGAGGAACATTCTACAATTTAGGGTTGTCCTAAAATTCATTAGACTTTTTGGGGAGTGGGGGCCCTTAGAGTCTGCTGTGGGGCTCCTTGCTGTAGGAATTGGTCAGATTGGTTGAAAGTGAGTCCTGATTTTCAGTGCTGAGGTTTGTGATTCTCTTATCCTAGATTACAGACTTCCAACTCTATACTTTGTGAGGTGTGCCATCTAAGCTTTGTGCCTCATTTGTGTTTTGTTAGATCTTCCTTTAATTATTTAGTCAAGTCATATTCTTTAATCTGGATATGGCTTAGTTATTTCAAGAGAAGGTGTTTTTTGTTTTTTGCTTTTTTTTTTTTTTTTTTTTTTTCTTTGACGGTTATCCCAGAGCCCAGGGACTGGTAGCAGCCCCCACCTAAAGCCTAATATCCTGAGGGCTGGGGAAGTCTGTGAGGGGGTGGATCTGCTAGACAATAGTCTTTTAAAGTTTTATTGAGCCTCTTTTCTTTCTCAGTCACTTTCCTGTAACTCCCTCCCATCTCGACCCCCTACCCTCCTTAGTAACAAAAAAGTACAAGCAAAACAAATAAACAACACACTGTTGATGTCTAAAAATATAGATCTCATTCTACACCAAAATAGTCTTACGGCCATAAGGCCTTGCTTTCCCTCTTATTTTCCCTTGGGTGTTTCTCCCCTTTAAATAGTTTATTTTATTTTATTATACATATATGCGTGTATTTAATGTACTTATTCTCTATTTTAAAAAGTTCTGAAATTAACAGACACCAAAAAGAAGAGAGAACATTTCCATGTAAAAAAATAGAACAGAAAGAGACTGTGAAACTGAATCTTTATTACATACAGCTTTCTTTCTATAGCATTGGGGATACTTTTAATTCTCTAGGTTGTCTATGTAGCCAGGTCCTAGAATAAGGCTTCGAATATAGAATAGGAGAAGGGAGTGGGAACTCACTCGAACTTTGGCATCTGGGCTGGTTTTTTGGTGAAATAATGCACTTTTAGGTTTGGGAAAAGTGCCTTCTATTGAATTAGAAACCTCTTCACCCAAAGTGTTTGATCCATTATAGGATCATA
Organism: Sminthopsis crassicaudata; assembly: GCF_048593235.1. NCBI lineage: Eukaryota > Metazoa > Chordata > Mammalia > Dasyuromorphia > Dasyuridae > Sminthopsis > Sminthopsis crassicaudata. Next base: position 75,415,271 of record NC_133617.1, on the reverse strand, counting down.
GATTTAGAGCTGGAAGGGATTTTAGAAACCATAGAGTCTGATGCCTTTATTAAATTTACAGATGAGGAAACTGAGGCTGAAAGAGTTTGAACAATCTGCCCAGAGCCACCCAGCTAGTAAGTGCTGGGGGAAGGGTTTGAGCTCTGTTCTTCCCGACTTGTAATTAATTCCAGGTTTTCCCAATTCTGGACACAACAGGGGTTGGTGGGGGTTGGGAGTGAGAGGTTGGAGGCTGTAAAATGAGGCCCTCTGGCTACAAGATCAGTAAGAATCTTAACTACCCTAAATTCTATGTGTTTGCCATAATGAAATGATCAATTTGGGCTCAACTTAAGGAGAACGTTCCTAACAATGAGAAGTCTCTGAAAATAGAATGGGGCACATCGGGAGGTGTTCCCCCCTTTGCCCCCCAACCTCCATCTCACACACACACACATCTTTGGAGGTCCGAGTAGGACTGTACGGAAACTTTTCATTGTCACTGAATGAATTCCTATTCATTCAAGGATTGGCTCAGAAGCCTCTGAGTTTCTCTCCAACTCTGGGACTCTGTGATCTCAAAGTCTGTCTTCCCCACGTAGCACATAACTTAAAAGTGCTCGACTGGGTGTTGGAACATTTTTTCCTTTAGGTCATTGGAAACACATTGTGGATTGGGAGGGATCTAGAAATTTTACTAAGGAATTAAAAGGGAAAGAATATTAAAGCGAATTTTGCCCTTAGGGTTTTCAGGCTACTCACCAAAGAATTGACTAAAAGTATACCCACTTTAATTCATTCCCAGCCCCTTCCTGTGGTTGGCTCAATTCTCTCCTGAATATAAAGGCAAGAAATGGATTTATATTCTGACTTGGGGGAAGGGGGGCACACTCCTTTTTGGTTAGGAGGAATAGGGAAGAGAGAGAAACCCCTAGTTTGTTGATTTAAAATAAAATGTTCATAACACTTCCTAGCTGTGTGACCCTGGGCAAGTCACTTAACTCCAATTGCTCCAGTAATAAATAAATAAAGTTTTAAGAGATGCTGATGAAGACTTCTGAGTATCCAACAGTCCTGTGGGAAATGGAACATGTGAGAAGTACTACTAAGAGGAATGTTGCTATCTTTGCTTGGTAGGAACATCAGCAAAGTAGAAGACACCAATAATTTGAGCACTAGGTCATGGCAGTGCCTGGGAGGGGTTCTGAGGAGGGAAAGAGCAAACCTTGCTGGGGTTTGGGTGAGAAAAATTGATCAGGGCCTTGAAGGATGGGATAGGGATTTGAGGAGGGGTGGTGGTGAAAAGTGTTATATCATGGAGCCACTGAGGCAGACAAAGGTATACCTACTTTGGTTTTTGAGCACTGACCGAACAAGAAAAGCATCGTGGTTTAGTACAGCTTGAGTAAGGAAAACTTGAAAATTTAGATCTAGCTTCTGTGTGATCATGGGTAAATTGTGAAATCTCTGTCTCTGTTATTGCCTCTGTTAACTGTCCAGCATTTAAATTTACTAAATCCCAAATGGAAAGATTGCATGTTGGTTGGTAGAGGAAATTCCCCACTCTGAGGCAATCACAGCTTCATATTCCCCTAAATAAGAGAATTTGCAGAAAGGCACCAGAACATGGCATAGTAGCTAACGGGCTGACTTTAGAATATCAGGAGTGACAGAACTGTCTTACCTCAGAAGCATGCTAGCTGTATGGCCTGGGATAAGCCTTTAACCTTTTTTGTGTCCCAAGAAACTCATAAGATTCTATATCTGCACTGGTGGAGTTAGTTTCTACTATCTAAATAGTTCTAATAGTTTCTACTCTCTGTAGCTCCCTGTTTAAATGACTTTGTCCTGGATATAAGCATATTAATGTACCCCGTGGCTAAGGAAGGCCCAAGAGTCCCTGGTCAGTGAGAATGGGGTAGGCAGATGCAGTTTACAGAGCAGCTTGGTAAGGACCAGGGAGGACAGTTAATGAATGGAGAAGGAGGGGATGATCTGAGCCCTTCTCTCTTTCTGATGGCTGCTTCTGAGAGGGATGGGGCTGGTTGTTGTGGAAGTTATTTTCATGTTTCCAAGGTAACAGCCGCTGCTGATGTTCTAAGGCCATTCCTTTAGCTGCTATGCCATGTTCTGGTGCCTTTCTGTAAATCCTCTTATCTAGGGAGATAGGAAGCCCTGATTGCCTCAGAGTGGGGAATTCCCTCTCCCGACCAAAACATAAGCTATTCCCTCGTCCCTAAGCCGAGCAGGAGGTTTTCTGCTCTGAGGGTCCAGAGTTCATCCTGTCTGCCCTTTGGCAGGATTAGCCCGCTCTCCAACAGGTGACTGGCCAGTGCAGGGGCTCTCCATCCTGCCTTCTCCTCTCTCTCTCTCCAAGTTGTAAGAGGAAAGAGATCTTGTTTCTTCTCATGCCTTGTTTCCTCTGTCCGTGACAACCTTCCCCCTTATCTCCTGTCTCTCTCTTTCATCTGCCTTCATTTCTAGCTCCATTGACAGCTTCTGTTTCTCTTCCTGCTTTTCTTCTCTTCCCTAAGATTCCTTAGGACATCCATCACCTGTGACTGTCACCTGTGGGGCTCTGGTGCCCTCCTCTGGTTGATACTTGTAATAGCTAGGACCAAACATCCAGAGATCAGGATCTGTTCAGTGGTACAGTGGCCCTGGGCTGGGGAGTCAGAGCTCTTGGGTTCAAACCCTGTGATTTTGTGCTCTTAGGGACTCACTTTCTCATCTGCAAAATGAAGGTTGTGGGGGCAACTGATGAGTGGGTGGTTGGTTAGTCTGGAATCCGGGACCTCTGAGGCTCCTTCCAGCTCCAGATATATGAGATACCGAGCCGCCAGTCCTGGAAAAGGTCATGGTTGGGGAGTTAGCTCTAGGACCAGGACTAGGAGGTAGCTTTCTGACCCCCCTGTTGTTTGGGGGGAATGGAGGGGAGTCCTACGCTTGAGTCTCTGGAGCTTTAGCAGGGGTGGGATGGAAGTGGATCTATTTCTGGGTCTGGTGACACACGGGTGCATCATAGAGCCCCACAGCTGGATCTCATCACTCCAGATGTGCCAGGGAATGGAAAATACTTGTGGTTCTGAGGCGGTTGCATTCTTTTCTGTGGCTGGCTCCATGCAGGGCTTGGGGGTTGGGGGTAGAGCAGAGACTCTTTTTAATATATTCCCGTATGCCAAAGCTGGGGTTTCAAGCCCTGAAGCTGCAGCCAGCATTCCCCGAGTGCCCCTTTCCCCCCTGGAGATTGCATCCTTTGCTTTTCCCTGATTGTTTTGCCCTTGCCTTCCCCAGTCCAGCCAGAACTCTGTTGAGGCCCTTGATGTCTGGAGTCCTGGTCAGCAGAAACTGTCTCTGCCCTGGTTGGGGGCTGGGGGAACCTCATTCAGGCTCCCATTTCTATCCCTTTGTCCCTTTGCTCTGTTATTATGGCCAGTTATCTGGAAGAGCCCCACCCAAAAAGCAAACACAACCCCTCCAGCCCCTCCCCTTAACTCACAGGTGCGGCTTCCTTCCCTACTGACTCACTGGTACTTCCCCACAGACCCCCTCCTCTTTGGGTATGGCTTTTCTCCCTTCCCTCTCCTCCCCACTGGGCTCTGACTCACTGGCACTCTGCCATCTCCGGCTGGCTCATCTCTGCCCCTTCTCCTGGGCCCCTCTGAATCTGACTCTGCTCCTGCGTAGGGAAGCCCTCTGTGAGTCATCAATGGCCTCCCCCAAGCCACATTTCCCCCCCTTGTCTTTTCTGGCCTTTAGCCTCTGACATTCTCTGTGGTAGGGGCCTGGAGCTCAATGAGGCCGTCTGCAAGAGGTGCTGACTAAGGCCGAGAGCAGAACTCCTGGCTATCTGGGTCCAGAAATCAACTGAAGAGGAAAAGGAGGAGAGGTCCATGACCCTCAGAAACTAGCACCCAGATGTTACCTGGAGTATGTGGAAGGGGTGGAGAAGGGGAAATGGGTGTCTCCCAGGTGCTCTCTGACTCATCACAGAGCTATGTAGCACAGGCTCCTGCAGCCCCTCTGGGTGGGAAGGGGCAAGGTCCCTGAACCCAGATAGAACCAGGACAAAGGACACAAATACACTCTTAGAGCTGAATTAAATAGAAATGGGGAGAGGGGCCTCTTAGAGTTCCTAAAATCATCTGGAGCTGAGATGCAAAGGAGAGATCTTTTTGCCCCAGGGATCATGGGATGGATCATGGAAGTTAATCTGCCATCACCCTTCCCTGACAGGTCCTGAGGAGTATATTCTGACCAATGACTAAGGGCTGGAACTTAGGTACTTGTCACATGAGAGAGGCATTTTCTGCTTCCAAGTTCTATTCCCGAAATGCATATACATGGGAATCTAGGAAGGTTTAGGGGATTTAGCTGATTTTAGGTAGCATTACCACCTGTGTATCTTGGGAGAATCACCCTTCCTGGGTCTCAGTTTGCTCATCTGTAAAATGAGGTGGTTGGACTAAATAATAATCTTTGAGGTTCTATCTAGTTCTTGTCTCCAAACCTATTTATTACTTGCCTCTCTGTGCAGATTGAACTTGAGCCTTCTTAAATCCAGAACCCCTCCAGAGAAGGGACTCTTAAAGTAGGGAGGGACAGCCACTTTTGTGAAACTAAAATAATTCATTTTAAATAATGGGCAGGGAAGTTGTCTTGCAGGAAAAGATGGGAGCTGAGAATTGACTTTGCCTTCTGCCTGAAATGGAGGCAGGCAAGGCTGTAGGGTTTTGTATTGATTTTCTGTCACTGGTAAATAGGGCTTCAGCCTGGCAGTTTTTACTAAGCGATTGCTGTGTAAAAAAAAAAAAAGCCTTACTCTGGCAGACTGGGGAAGAAGACCTAATTTTGCTGCCCTTGGACAGCTCCTGGACTAGTTGGGCATGAGGATCTAGGCCTGCTTGGAGTTGGAGATCTCAGCTAAAGAATAGTAAGAGATAAGAGACCTGAGGTAGGGTGGTACCAAATGGAGGCGGGACCTCGAAAGTGAATCCGACACGGTTGGACATGATTCTGTAGACTTTATCTGCAGGGTCCCACTATGTGAGCAGGGATGGCTTTTAGGCAGAAAGTGACATCTTTAAAAAGATAACACAGCCTTGATGAAAGGATCCATGGGCCCAATCCGGTGAAGAAAAACTAGTGAGAATGCTGTTGTAATTACCAAGCCAGCTGTGAAGGAATAAATCTGCTGACATTTATCCCATTTAAGTCTTGCAAAGCCATTTTCCCCCTCAAAACAACTCTATGAGGTGGTTGCTATTATAAGCATCTCTGTTTTACAGACCAGGCAATTAATTGAGGCTTAGAGTTAAGTGATTTGCCTAGAGTTGAAGGTGGAATTTGCATCCAGGTCTTTCCTGACTCCCTACTCCAGGGCTGGGTCCATTAACCTTCACTGCTTCCCTTAGTGCCTTTTCCTATCCTCACACAGTTTTGCTTTGTAGGGACTTTCACTTCTAAAATAACTGTTGGGGCAGAATTCAGACCTATAGGGAGTAGGACCTATAGCCCGCCAGCCAGCCAGCCTCCCTGGTGACTCATTGTGGTGCAGTTCCTAAGCATTTACTCCATAAGCATTTACTCACCCTGTACTTAGTCTTTATCATATTTTAGTATGGGTAATTGAGAGATGATAGAAGTGGTGAGAGACTTTGGAGCTTGAACATGATGGGGGCCCCAAGGGGGCATAAGACATGGGGCCAGTTCCCAAGCCAAAGGCTGCCCCGCTAATTCTGCCCTCCTCTGGTTGGGCTCCCTAGGGCTGCCCCTCCCTGGTGAACTCTGAGGCTAATAAAGGGGAAAGACCCTTGGGCTTGGGGCTTCTTGGGTGAGTAGGAGGGGGCTTGTAGCAGGGCTGCCCCTCCCTGGTGAACTCTGAGGCTAATAAAGGGGAAAGACCCTTGGGCTTGGGGCTTCTTGGGTGAGTAGGAGGGGGCTTGTAGCAGGGCTGCCCCTCCCTGGTGAACTCTGAGGCTAATAAAGGGGAAAGACCCTTGGGCTTGGGGCTTCTTGGGTGAGTAGGAGGGGGCTTGGGGATCAGAGGGCTGCCAGAAGGAAGACTATGTGCTGTGGTTTTCCTGTCCCAATCCCCGAGCCTTGGCTGCCCCAGGCCTGTCTCGCAGGTCTCAGAGGCCCCCTGGCCCCTGGACGCGGAGGGCTAGGTTTCGGACAGGAAATGGTTAATGCTGGCCACCTCTGCCCGCTGTCCTCCCGTGCAGTGGCTTGGCTTGCCTTGCCCAGGCTGTGGTAGTGGTTAGGAAACTATACGCGGTTTCCTGTTTCTGGCCCAGGAGGGTGCCCTGCAGTGTGCAGGCCCGAGAGAAGTTCCCGCCTCCCGGGGCCTGCCCCGCCCAGGCCCGCCCAGCCCGGCCTGGGGCACACCTAGTCCTGGGAGCAGCCCGGTACCTCTGGGTGGGAGGGAGTAGGGGCCGGGCCAGGCTAGGCAGAAAGAGGAGGAGGAGCAGCCGGGCCAGCAGTCCTCCGGGGCAGCAGCAGCAGCAGCCACAGCTCTGAGCGCAGCCTGGGAGTGGCCCACAGCTCGGTGTCGGGCAGGCAGAGGAAGTGCCTGCTGCTGCTTTGTAGCCCAGCCCAGTGCCCGGCGGTCTCCCTCCGGCAGTGGGATTCTGTGGGTTAGTTGGGTGGGAGCCTCACAGGCCAGGCCAGGAGCCCCAGCTAGAGCCTGCCTCCCCCTGCTCCCCCGGGCGAGGGGACCATGTCGCGGCAGAGACTGAAGAGCCAGGAGTCCCAGAACTCTGTACAGAAGAGAACCAATTCTGAGGACAATCTCTACCTGGCTGTCCTGAGGGCCTCAGAGGGCAAGAAAGGTAGGGAGACTGGCTCTCCCTCCTGGGGGATGACTTTTGTCTTAGCTGGCTGCAGGGAGAGGAGGGAGGGAGGGAGGGAGGTAAAGGGAGCCGAGCTTGGGCTGCCCAGGTGAGACCTATTTCCAGGGGATCACTCAGCTTTGGGGAACTGTCTGGGAGGTCAGAATGCTTGTGCAGCCTGGGGGTGAACTTCAGAAACTATCTGGGGGCTCTGAAACTAAGGGGACTTGAGGTGTCTGGAGAGCAGGGCCACTGAGTTGGGTGTGCCTGGTCAGTGGAGGGATGGGAGTCCTGTGGATTCTGTGGAGTTGGGGCCTGCTGAGACTGAGCAGGCGAGGGGCTGAAGCTGCTGAGTTGTGGCCGGTGGCTGGCTGAAGGCCCTGGGGCGCCCATTAGGAATGGACTCTGGGGAAGAATGGGGCAGTGCCATCAGAGAAGTGGTAGTGGCTTGCTACCTAGACTAGGGGTGTGTGTGTGTGTGTGTGTGTGTGTGTGTGTGTGTGTGTGTGTGTGTGTACACACACTGGGAGAGGGGGTGCTAAGAGCCTGCCCTCCCGGAGGCTTGCACCTCCTAACTGGGCAGGTGGCCCGCCATTATCGCTGGTCTAGGGGCATGGGGCCCTAGGGGCTGGGGGCTGGCTGCAGGGCTGGGTGACAAGCAGCTGAAGGTGGACACTAGTTTCCCTAGGGAACAGCACTAGGCCTTCCTTCCTGAGCCGCTGGCCCCTCTCACACCCCTCCCAGGAGGGGCCAAGCTTTGGGGCCTGGCTCTGCCCTCCTCACTAAGCGGATTTGGGGCTCTTTGGAGCCTTTCCTCACTGACCCCTGCTATTACCCTAAGCAGGGGTGTTTGCCCGTGGTGGGAATAGGATAGGAGAAGGGAGAAGGAATAAAAGCTTATGGGTGGGTTCTCGCTGGGGAATGTGGGTGGGGAAAAGGGGAGGTCCTCACTCTGGAATAGGGCTCCTCCCCCCTGCACTGCTGCAGGCCTGGCTTAGCCCCTGTCTGCAGGAACCTGGACCTTCAGGTCCTGCCCCTTTGTCTGGCGCGCGGTGTCTGTCCTGCCTCAGATGTGGGGAAACAGCGATTCCCTTTGCTGTGGTCAGCCAGCCTGGGTGCTCCAGCCTGAGAGCAAGGCTCCTAACAGGGCCCAGGCCATACTCAGAGCAGGGAAGGGCCCCAGGCTGGGCACCGGGCATGGCACCAAGGGGAAGCCTAGCTGGGAGGGGCCATCCTAAGCCTGGCTTGCTGTGGGGGTGGGGGACGGGCCAGGACATGCTCCGTGGGCTCTGGGGTGCGGCTGCCAGCCCAGGGCTGGACGGGTGGGAGCCTTCCCATCATGGGGAGGAAAGACAATGGGGAATTGAGCAGGAGGCTCCTGCTTCTCCTTGGCTCTCCTGGTTCCGGTTCCTGGGAGATCACCTGCCTGACCTGCCTGGGTTTGGGAAGCTTGGGAGAGTTCGACAATGTGATCATCGTTCCTCTCTTCCCTCCCCCACCCGCTCCATCCCTAGCCCACTTAGAGCTGGCCCCAAGCTTCCCCCCTTCCTGAGCCACTGGGTCTGGCCCTTTAGAGGGGAGGGGCTGCTACCCGACTCTAAGAGACGAGGGACTGGGGGTCCTTCACAAGGAGGCGTCCCTGGGAATTCTGCTGTCATGGCTGGGATCGGGGCCTGTGGGTAAATCTTTAGCGGCTGGAGTACCGCTTCCTTGTCGAGGCACTGCCACGGGCTCCCGTCCCCACAGACGGCTCCGCCACTATCGAATAACTGTCCGACTTTGGCCTTTTTGAGTTTGCCCTGTTGAATTTCAGTTTCCTTATCTGTAAAATGGGAGGTGATGCTCTGGGGCTGCTGTAAGGATCAAACGCATATGCGGGTGTCTTTTAGCCCTAAGAGTGAGGAAAATGTCCGTTTTTATTCTGGGCCCCGGTAGAGGATGGAATGGAAGGGATATTCCCTGTGCTCGGAGGGCCCGCCGGGGTTTCCCTCACATCCCTTCCCCGAACTACCCACTTCCTGTGCTTCCCTCCGCCGGGGTGAGTGACTCATGTTGTCTCAAGGCTGATTTCTGCTTACACTGGTCCCCAATTCTGCTCCCCCCCAGCCTCAGTCTGACCTTGAGCTTTCTTTTTGACCAGATGAGCGGGACCGGGTGCAGAAGAAAACATTCACCAAGTGGGTCAACAAGCACCTCATCAAGGTATGGGGGGAGGGGAGAGGCCGGATTCTGGTGGTTCCTTGGCTGAGAGGGGAGGAAGAGGGGGAGGGGAAGCCCCAGGAGCCAGCAGGGGATGGGGAGAAGGGCAGAGGAACCTGTGGCCCCAAGCTGGCTCGGTCCTGAGCCTGGCGTCTCCCAGAGCTCTGTGGCCATTCCCCACACCTGCAAGTGTGTCCATTTTCCTTCATCTCTCTGAAATATGACTCTCTTCTCTGTCTTCCTTCCTCTGTTGTTCCTCCTCCTTCCCTTTCTTTCTCTCCGTTCCCCTCCACTGTCTGTCCACTGTCTTCCTCCTCCCTCCCTCCTTCCTGGCTGGCTCCTTGTAGCACTGGAGAGCAGAGGTAGGTAGCTGACTTGCTGTCTTGGGGGTGGGGGATGGGGCACCCCCTTGGACTTTCCTTCTCTTCCCCCATTGGGAGGACCGCTGGTCCTGGCCGACCCCCCCACTCTGCACAGCCCAGTCTGCTCCGGCCCGATGGCCTCGAACCTCAGGCCCCCTTTCTGTCCTGCCTGAGAACTTGCTGCCTTGGGCTTTAGCCCCCACGGGCCTCTGCTGCCACTCGCTCGCAGCCCCCAGGCCGACTCCTGGCTCTCTCCCTAGGCGCAGCGACACATCAGCGACCTGTACGAAGACCTCCGGGATGGCCACAACCTCATCTCCCTCCTGGAGGTGCTCTCGGGGGATAGCCTGGTAGGTGACCTCCGGGCCCTGGGGGTCTGCCGGCTTCGCTCGCTCGCTTCTCTCGGGGACTGCTTCTCCTTCTGGGACCTTCCCCCAGCCCAGCTCATCCTCCCGGCCAGCTTCCCCTTGTCCCCTCGTGCTTTCTTTCCCTGGGCCAGGAGCATGTTTCTCCTCCTTTAGTAGCCGGCAGCCAGGGCTGTCCTGGAAAGGTTTGGGGACTTGCTTCCTTCCCACCTACCAGGGGTGGCCCCAGCCGGGTGTCCCTGCCCTGCGTGCCTTCAGGACTGAGGCCCAGGGCTCTCCCGCCATCTGTCCTGCCCTGCCAGGACTCCTGTCCAACAACCTTGGACCAGGCCCCTTGACATGTTTTGGACCCCCGCAGCCCTCCCTTGACCGTGAGTTGTTCTCGTAGGTCCTTTAAGTTACTTGCCTGCTCTTCTTTCCCCTCCCCTCCCCTTCCCTTTAGGGCTGGGAAGCCTGGCCCTGCCGCCTGGGCTCACCTAGCCAGGCCCTAACATATTAACCTCACTGTACACTCTGCTTTGACTTCTCTGCGGCTTTGGACTCTGACCCCTGACCTCTGCCCTTTACCCTTTGCCTACTGCCCGCCCTGCTTCGGCCCGGGCAGCCGAGGGAACGTGACGTAATCAGGAACTTGCGCCTGGTGAGTGATTCTGTCCTGTTTGCCCTCGGCGGGGTGGCCCACGTGTGACATGTCCCAGGACATGTGGCTCTGCCATTGGCTGCTGCGGCCATGATGTCAGCTCCGACCCCCCGGGGGATGGATGCGGAACCTTTGCTGAAGAAGATAGTCTGTAAATGACATCATGCCCCAGGCAGCCAATCATAGCTTTGCTACTACTGCTAACTAACAGCGGGATGTGTGGCCATGGGGGATGTGTGTGCATGCCGCTGGATGACGTGTGTGCTGGGGGACCGCTACAGGACTCAGCCCAGCGGTGCTCCTTGGATGGGGTCTCCTCCTCCACTTGCCTTCCGGGGCACAGACGCCAGCTTCACTTAATAGTTATTAGTTGTCAGAAGTGCAGTGTTCCCTTCGGGACAGTGAGCTGCCCTCCGCCTGTGGTCTTCAAGCAAAGATTGCTTGTCAAGGAGGCGGTAAAGGGGATTCTTGCTAAGCAGAGGCAAGAATGTCTTCTGAATGTCTAGGATTCCGGGACTGGTGCGTTAGGCGGGGGACGGGGTTGAGAGGAAGGGGGAGGCTCCTAGAACCCTTCAGGCCGTTCGGTGTCCTTACTGAGTACTCGCACTGCTCTGTCCCCGTTCCCCTGGAAAAGGGAGATTGAAGAAGGGAGAGAGGGGGTTGAAAGGCCCACTCCTCGGGAAGTTCCCATCTAGTCTCCCGAAGGAAAGTGGACCGGACTCCCATCAGAGCTCCTGGCCTCCTGCCTCTCCCGGCCTTACGGGTACACACGGCCCAGGCCGGCAGCCAGGCTTCTGCCCCACGGGGCTACAGGGTCACCCTCCGGACCAGGCTGATGGAGGCTGAACTCCGTTGGGGGTACTTGTAACTGTCGGGGCCCACGGTGGGAGAGAAGGACCCTGGGAACTGGCTCACGGGCCTTGTGCTCCGGAGGAAGCCGAGTCTGGCTGTTGTCGGGGAATTGGAGGAGGGGCTATTCAGTCAGACTGGGTTTCCTTGCTATTGTTTCCTTACAAATCCCTTCCTTCCCTCAGCCTAAGACCAACACAAGCAGCAGGATTTCCCGGGGAAACTCTGTGCTTTTCCTTTGAGGAGAAAGCCTGGACTCCTGTTCTCTAATGATAGTGGGGTCCTTCTCATTTCCCCATCCGGTAGTATGAGGTGGTTCCTTCTGGGCTCCTTGTCCTTCCCTCTTCCCTCTCTCCTCTCCCTCCCTTCCTTATCTCATTAACTGAAGAATGGAAGGAGGGCAAGGTTGTTGCTGCAGAGAACTCAGGGCCTAGGTGGCGCGTCCTAAGTTACCTGCCTTGGTTCTGTGGGCAGTGGGCACCCTGTGGCAGCTGAATTCGGCCGGCTGCATTTGAGTCTAACCAGCTCTTGGCTTTAGCCCCGGGATTCTCGAGTCTTGCTCAGAGCCGGGCAGCATCTGTGAAGAGTGTCTAGTGGGCACGGCCCACTCTAGTTCGGAGGAGCTGGGCTCCTCGCCAGAACAGGCTGCATGTAGAGGTTAAGAGATTGGTGGGGAGGGGGTCCGTGCGGGAGCTTCCCTGTTCTGGGCATCCCCAAGTGGAGGAGCCTGTAGAAATGTGTGTCTATGTGGGCGGGAAAAAAGGAAAAGAAACAAAGAAATCTTAGGATCAAAGCGGTCCTGGTTCCTTCCTACCCACAAGAGAAACTGTGATCTAGTTTGCTTTTCCTCTTTCCTCTGCCTTAGCCACGTGAGAAGGGGAGAATGCGCTTCCATAAGCTGCAGAATGTCCAAATTGCCCTGGACTACCTCAAACATCGACAGGTGAGACATACAATCTGCCCTGAGTATTTTGGGGGCTGAATCCAGAACTCCTCTGCTGTGAACATCGCCAGGGCCTCGCCTCCTCTTAATGCCTGATCTTGCTCAAATGTGTGCTGGAGCCTCATGCCGTCCTGAGATTCCAGAACTCCTGAGGCTGTCGTATTTGGAAATGTTATTGTAGATGAACCCACAGTTTGCAGTCTGATCCTGATCCATCCTTGGGGGTTAACTTTGACCAAAAGACCTTTCCTGTCTAAGGAATCCAACTCCTAGCATCTATTCCTTGAACATTCGGGGACTGACCCTGACCACCGGGGCTTTCTGTCCTGAGAATGCACAAAGCCTCTCTGAGTCCTTGGCTTGGTCAGGGTCCAGAGCTGCGTCTGGGGTTGTAGGTAACACATTTGTAAATGTGGTTGCAGGTGAAACTGGTGAACATCAGGAATGATGATATTGCTGATGGCAACCCGAAACTCACCCTGGGTTTGATATGGACCATCATCTTGCACTTCCAGGTCAGGAGACTGCCTTCTCTGAAGCACGCTTCTAGACTCTCCAGGGTGAAGCTGCCCAAGCAGCTGAGGAAGCAAGAGGCTGTGGGGTCAGGGGAATGGGGAAGACCTTGGACCACAGTCATATTCAGGGGAGCTGGAAAACCTCATGGTGTAGCTAGTCTCAAAAACCTGCCTTGGGGAGCAAGCAGTGTGATGTCGTGGAAAAGAACCCAAACTTTGGAGTCATATGTGAATTCAGATCCCATCTCTAGCTGATGAGTCATGAGCATCAACTTCATTTTCCCCATCTGAGAAATAAGGAGATTGAAGTAGATGCATGGCCTCTGAGATCCCTTTCAGCTCTAGGGTTCTGCTCTGTGAAAGAAGGCTCTTTTGGTATCGAAGGCAGTAGGGGCACTGGCAACTAGATGTAGAAGATCTAGAGGATTATAAGAAAGTGAAAAGTCGTATCAGATGATGTCTAGAAGTTTATACAGCCTTAGGGGGCTCTCTGATGTAGGGGATATACTGCAGGGTGTGATAGCTCTGAGGGAATGAAAGAGGTTTCCTGTTAAGCAATTCAAGAATCAGTAAATCGTACATGAGCATGGACTACGGGCTTTGTGCCGTGGTGGAGAGAGAAGAATCACATTGCTCTTGCTCTCAAGGGGCTTATGTTCTAGTTGGAGAGGTAGTATACTCCCATTGAACAACTGGGAGATGCTAACGTCTGTAAGACTTAAGAACTAAGAAGGAGGTGCTCTTTTTTCTGGGGTGGCGGCAACAAATATTGGTCAAGCTCCTGTCTTATGCCAGGCACTGAACTAAGATTCTGGGGAGTATTGAGATAGAAGTACAATGGTCCTTACTTTCAAGCCTTCCATCTCGCTAGCATGGAGTTGACTGGACTGTAGGGAATGGGAACAACACATGGTTCTGCGCCGGAATTTGGAGACTAGCCCTTCCCAGTGGGGAGTGGAGCCAGGAAGACCTACGTACTGTAGAGCTCTCTCTGCCTTAAGTGTGACTCTGTTTTCATGCTATTCAGAGTACCTTGTGTCTTTGTGCTCCAAGGGCTGGGGTGGGAGCCTTCCTCCCTCAACATCCATGTTCTTGGGCAGTACCCTTTGGCCTTTCCTATGAATGGCAGTGCCTATCCATCCAGGAATGTGCTCAGAGAGGGAAAACAGCTGCCACCCCCGGAGGGGAAATGCTTTGGAGAAGTGAAGGCTCAGAGGTTGGGCTGACTCATTGCTATCCGGTGCCAACCACTGCCAAAAGCACAGGAAACACATCTGATTCCTGTACGGGGTGGAGTCTGGTTGGCACCGTGGCCTGAGTCAATGAGAGACAGACAGACAGGCTGTGGAAGGATGGCGCCTCTGGGCACCCAGAAAGAGTAGCTAGACTATTGTGGCTCTTCTGAAATATTCACGAGAGATGGGTTCCCACACATGTATGTGCACACATGTATAGAAAGGTATTCCGAAAAGGAGGTCACTAGCCAGATGGAGAGACAGCAGGCAGACTTTAGAGTAGGAGACAGATTCAGATAGAGAGAGCTACCTGGACAGGGGTCAGCGAGAGAGGGAAGCTCTTAGAGTGCTCTCAGCATCCAGCTTTGGAGAAATCTGCATCCTCTAAAGGAATTGCCCTTTCCTGGCTCTGTCCTCTGCCTCAGGCAGCTTAGAAGAGCCATCTGACCTTAAAATGATGCATTTTGACAACTCTCTACTTGCGGGTTTAGGGTCACTCATGAATAGGCAGTGCCAGCCTAGCTTTCTGATCTAGTGCCCAGCCCACTTGTCTTTTCATGGCCATTTTGGGAAGGAGAAGAGGGTGCCCTCTGGCCTATGAGGTCCTGCATAGGGTGTGGTTGTGCTGATTCACTTTTAAGACTTAACCCTATGGGAGATTAAGGCAGAGGTAGACAGGTGACCAGGGCTGCTAAAGTTTGTGCAGAGAAAAAGTGCTCAGTCGAACATGAGGACCTTGGGTCTGGTTACTTCTTGTTCCTGAGCCCTAAGTGGGCCTGGGTTAGGGAAAGATCTGCTTTCTAATTTCTTTGGGCGCCTGAGGTATGCTCACTTCTCCTTTGTTTTCTCCTGGAGACACCCATCGGCTTCTTCCTGGGCCTCGTGACTTCTTCACACTTCCTCCTTTCAGATCTCGGACATCCAGGTGAGTGGCCAGTCCGAGGATATGACTGCCAAGGAGAAGTTGCTGTTGTGGTCTCAGCGGATGGTGGAAGGCTACCAGAACCTGCGTTGTGACAACTTTACTGCTAGCTGGCGGGATGGGCGCCTCTTCAATGCCATCATTCACCGGCACAAGTAAGGGCAGAGCAGACCCTGAGCAGTCTCACTCCCCTGTTGAGTCCTCCTAGGTTCCCCAGAAGGGGAGAACATGCATGGAAAACTGCACGGAGGTGTAAGACTCAGATCTTGGTTCTGAATGACTTACATTTTGAGGGACACACAAGACACATTCCTGCAGAAAATTAAATGGTACCTAGATGATGGACACTAAGGGGTCATGGGATGAGTTTGGGAGAGGGTGAATTACTCAGCATGACTGGAGCAGAAAACAAACAGGATATTGGAAAGATAGATTGGGGCTGGAATTCAGAAGGCCTTGAATGCTAGGTTAAGGGCATGGGAGCAAGTTAGAGAAGTAGTAATAGCTAATATTACGACCTCATTTGACCCTCACAACAACCCTGGGAGGTAAGTGTGATTAAGATCCCCATTGGACATAGGAGGAAAATGATGCAAACGGGTTAAGTGACTTACCAGTCACAGAGGTTATAAATGTCCAAGGCCGTATCAGAACTCAGGTCTTCCTTGTGCTCGAAGAATCCAGAAGATCTGGATTTGATTGTGCTTCCGATATTTCCAAGCTGTGTGACTCTGAGCAAGTTACTTAATCCCTTTGAACCTCTGATTCCTCGTTTGTAACATTAGGGAATGACCTCGAAGGCCCCTTCTACTCTAAAGCCTGTTTTTATGCTTTTATGTTGAGCCTGCAAGCAGTGGGGCAGCTTTTCTAGGATTTGAGGAGGTAGGAGAGAAGAGTCAGGTTTTTTCCAGGCTTTTAATTAATAATCAATTGATTTCATTTATTAAGCACTTACTATGTGCCAAGCACTGTACTTAGTGCCTGCCATGGGCGTTACTCTTATCTTTGTACTATTACCCTTAAGGGCACAGGTTTTGTCCTGGAGGTGGCAGCTGGTCAAACCGTAGGTAGGCCCTGCCCCTGGGAGGACCTGTGTCCTCTGGGAGGACACTGGGAGGTCCAGTGCTTGAGCCTCACATTTCCTTAGGATCATGGAGTTAGAGTTTGGACCATAAAGTTCCTTTCTTCCAACTCTTCCCCAGGGTCACCTTCTGAACATAGATTTCTTGCTTCTGAAGCTAGGGCTCTTTATTGTACTTCATTATTCCTCCATTCCCGTGGGTCCCTCCTTCCCCTTTCTCCCTTCCACTGTGTCATATATGTTGGCTTCTGGCCTCAGCCCCAGCCCCAGGCTCTGCATTCCCTTTGGAGTGAGCGTGTTGGAACTCCTAGCTGTTTCTGCTGCTGAGGGTAGTTCTTTAAATGGCTACTTGGCCCACCCTGCTAATTGCCCCTTTCCTAGGGAGTCCCAGCCCACGTCCCCTGCTTTGGGGAGCTCTGGATTTTCAGGACCTCAGGCAGGACAGGCGGCCCCCTTCATTTCCTGTTGAGAGCTGTCCTCCAGCCTTGGCTCTGCCCCATAAATAAAATTTTGACTTGACAAGGCCCTCCCAGGTACCCCTAGGGTTGGTTTTTCTCTTAAAACCTGACCAGGAGAAGCGTCAGGGGAATGGCTGACCCCATGTCTTGTACCCCAACCCATATACACTTCTTACGGTCTACCTATTGTCTCTCTAAGCCGAGGATTGAGTGTTGGACCTTGGAATCAGTGAGACGAGTTCAAATTCTGCCTGAGACACTTAATAGTTGTGTGACTGGACAAGTCAGCCCTTTTGGGCCCTGATTCCGCTTCTGTAAAATGAGAGTAATAATAGTCCTTGCCTTCTAGGCTGTGTGAGGATTAAGGGAGGTGACATGTGAGGTTCTTTAGGAACCTCAAGGTGCTAAATAAATGTCGGCCATTATTAAGAACCTGAGTAAGGCGGGGGGCCATCGCCTGGCCCCCCCAGTTTTTCTGCTCAGGCTCCTAGCTGGACAGGCCCACTCCCCTGCTAGGACAGACACTAGAGAGGGCTCTGACACACGTGACGGCTGCTCTTCTTGCTTCCCACGTGGGGCACGTGACTGGGTGGGCTACCTGAGACTCGTTTATTGCAAAGTTGACAAAATTGTAGACAAGTTGTGGCGCCTTGTGCTGCCTGTCCCTGGCTGGGCAGGCCAGGCCAGGCCCGGCCCTGCAGTGCGGGAGCCCCTGCGGGGAGGGACAGATCCTGCCTGCTGCCAGGCTGGTGGTGGGATGGGTGGGGTGGGGTGGGAGCAGGCTGCTCCGGGCTACGACTGCCGTACGGCTTCTCCCGCTTGGGAGGGAGGGAGCGAGTCGGGGCAGGGTTTGGGCAGGCTTCTCTCTGCCTCCTCCCAGCCCCTGCCTTAAACTTGAGCAGAGCAGGAGGAGCTCACCAGCTTCCCTGCTCCCTGTGCCCAGAGCGGAGCGAATGGACTAGTCCATTGGACTGATCGGGCACTGGGGCCAGAGCTGCCGTCCCGGGAGGCAGCTGTCGTCAGAGAGGGGACATGAGTGCCCTCACCAAGGGGAAGCAGAAGAAGGGGCCCTGGAGGAAGGGGCCCCGGGCTGCTGGGGGCAGGGAAGAACGGGTGCTGATGCTGTGTGAAGATGGGCTCCCATCTGGAGTCCAGGACCCGCCGCTCAATGGCCTCCAAGATAGGGGAGAAAGTTACCTGAGCGGTGAAATCTATTCCGTCCACTCTACTCTGCGCTGCCGAGAGCTGTAGGCACCCTGATTCCGCTCCCCTTCCTTGGGCCCCTTCTTCTAAGCTCCTTTTCTTCTCCGTATCCCTCCCTTTTCAGTGATCCTTCTCCCCCGCCTCCCTTTTCCATGATTTCCTTCCCTTCTTTTTGTCTCTGTGCCTCTCCTCTCTCATTTCCTCCCTTTCTCCCACTCCTTCTATTCCTCCTCCCCCACCCCCTCTCCTCTCTCCCTCATTTACTCCAGTGGGGGGTGGGGTGCAGGCAGTCTTACAGTGAGGAGTCCCAGGTCACCTAACCCCAGTGAGGCGACTGAGGCTCCCCGTGGGTTGTGTCCCTCTTTCTTCCTACAGGCCCATGCTCATTGACATGAACAAAGTCTACCAGCAGAGCAATCTGGAGAATCTGGACCAGGCCTTCAATGTGGCTGAGCGAGAGCTGGGGGTCACCCGGCTGCTGGACCCCGAGGGTACGTGGTCCCTTTGAGGCGGGCTGGCCAGTGCTACCTGTTCCCCCTCTCCCCTGTGGGGGACCTGCCCGCTCACATTCTCAAACCTCCCCTCCTCTCTTCCCCGGCAGATGTGGACGTCCCCCAGCCAGATGAAAAGTCCATCATCACCTATGTGTCATCCCTGTATGACGCCATGCCCCGAGTGCCTGACGTGCAGGATGGGGTGAAGGCCAATGTAAGTGAGGAGGATGGGGAGGGAGCCGTCCCTCGGGGGGGGGGTTCTGGGCTGGATATTGGGGCCAGGCCTTTCTAACTAAGACCTGCCTTCTGGCCCAGGAGCTGCAGCTTCGCTGGCAAGAGTACCGGGAGCTGGTCATGTTGCTGCTGCAGTGGATCCGCCAGCACATCATCGCCTTCGAGGAGCGCAAGTTCGCCACGAGCTATGAGGAGACAGAGGTGGGCAGCCTCCCCTCGGAGCTCTCTCTGGCAAGCCTAGGCCTGCCGCTGCTTCTGCTGTTTTTCTAAGCCAGGCTGCCCTGAGGTAGCACAGAAACCAAGAAAACGTTGAAATGGGGGAAAAACCCAGGTACATGAAGGAAGTATAGGGTCTAGGAAGCAGAAGGAAGAGCTTTTACAAGCTAGAGAAGGCTTAATTTTTGGACCGAGGTGCTACCCTATTATCGGCCTCTACCCTGGCTTGTCTGGCCCCATCCACAGTGGACGGGCCTCTGGGCCTGGAGTCAGGAAGACCCCGATTCAAATCTGCACTCAGACACTTGGTGAAGGCTGAGCTGTTGCTACTGCTACTGTAAGACCCCACCTCCCCACCTTCCGCAGATGGGAAGTGGGACCAGGCCTGTCCATCCCTGGCCTCCCAGTTCCTCTCCCTGATCTCCCGGGACTATTCAGGCTCCGTAACTTCCCTCAAGGTTCCCACACTGGGCTCTGGTGTTTGGGTTTCTGTTGAGTATCTGACCCCTCAAGTCCAGTGGACAAACACTTAAAACCACTCTTAGCTCCTCCTCCTTCCCTGCCTGGCAACAGGATGGTGAAGGGCCCTGAGATCATGCTGCGCACAGATTATTTGGAGGAAGTTTGAGCTGGAGAAGAGGAGACTTAGAGATCTCCAAGGGTTTGAAGGGCTGTCACGCGGAAGAGAGATTAGACTTGCTTGACATGACTCCAGAAGGCAGATTTGAGAGCAGTCGATGAAAGGGTTAGAAAGACAGAATTAGTTTTCGTGTAAGGAAGAAATTCCTAATAGTGAGAGCTATCGCAAGTGGGAAGTGGGGCGATATCCTCCCTGAGAGGGGTCTGGATCCGCTGGTCCCTGTGAAGCTGTGCTCCCAGCAGCACCATAAACCTGGGTGTTCTTCCAAGACCCTGCCCTGGGGCCCAGACTCTGGTGACGGCATATAGGCCCTCCCTGTTGGCAGGGCTCCGAGTGTCAGCTTAATTGGCTGCAGGATCACAGGCTCAGAGCTGGGAACGAACTTTACAGATCCATTAGGGCAGCCCCTTGTAGAGTGAAAGGCTAGCCCTGCTTGGAGACTTAACAGGCCTTTTCTCAGGGGGCTGGACCCCGGGAACCCCTTCATGTCAGTATCTCTTCACAGATCCTCTGGTGTCAGTTCCTCAAATTTAAGGAGACCGAACTTCCCGCCAAGGAAGCCGACAAGAACCGATCCAAGAACATTTACCAGTCACTGGAGGTGAGAGGCTGCCTCTCCTCAGAGGGGCCCAAGAAACCCAGGGCCTCCTCTGCTTGCTGAGCCCTGCATCCCTCCCCCCTCCAATTTTCAGTCTCCTTTTCCTTCTCTGTTGACTAGCCTGACTTCTTTAGTTTCATCTTTCACCACCATCTTCCTTTTTTTTTTTTCTTTTTTAAATAGTATTTTATTTTTCCAAATACACGCAAAGATAGTTTTCAACATTCACCTTTGCAAAATCTTGTGTTTCATATTTTTCTTTGTCTTTCCGTCCCTCTCCCAGGCTCACCTTCTCTCTCCCCTCCTCAACACAGCAAGAAATCTGATATAAGTTAATCACATGCAATTCTTCTAAACATATCACTGCCATCTTCCAAAGGAAGAGTGAGACAGTGCCCAGTGCCATGCACATTCTGGGCTGCCTCATGACCGCCCCGGGGAACCAGTGTTTGGGGGTAGGCCCCATGTACCCTACATCAGTGCTGATATCTGTAGACCCCCTGACGCGGAAGTTATCAGCTCTGAATTTGGTGGGAGGCGGAGTTGTTCAAAGCTCTGTGGAGTCAGTGAAGGGAACTCCTAGGGGTGGGAACTCCTTCTGCCTATGACTTACTAATTCCTGGGGAATTCTAGTGATGAGTCTGATTTCAGGGAAAAGCACTTTATAAATATGAGCTAATAACAGAAAGCAATGAAGTAACTTTGGGGTTCCTGCGGAGAAATTGCTGTGTCTCCCGGCCTATATACCCAGGCTGATGCATCATGTCTTTTGAGTCAGAGGACACAGTATTGGAGGAGTGGAAACTGCAGACAAGCTGCAGGCACCCATAGTCAATGTATTTTCCTGAACTCTTCCATATCCCTAATATAAAAATAAACTGACCTGAGAGGCGGCTTGATACAGTGGGAATATTTCTAATCAGGAAGATGTAAGTTCAAACCCCATCTCGAATGTTCACTAGTTTGACTCTTAGTTTTCTCATCTGTAAAATAGGGATAATAGCACCCCCCCAGTTATTGTGAAGATTAAATGAGATAAATAAAGCACTTTGCAAATCTTATAGTGCTACCCATCTCTTCGAGATAGTGTCAAGAATCACACATCTAATGTGTCGGAGATGGGATTTGAACTGTTCTCTCTCTAGTCTTCAGACTTGGTTCTGTCCCCACTTAGGCTACCTCTCAAATGGGGACAATATTTAGCACTCTCTTCCAGGATTGTTGAGGAGAACGCTTGAGGCACAATTTAAGGCTCTGTCGTTTTCATGGTTAAACACAATTCAACAGGCCTTTACTAAACATCTACCATTAAGCTATGGGAATTAAATATAAAGAAAAGGAGCTTACATTCTCCTAAGGGAGGGATACATAAGCACCTATAGGAAAAATGAGATAATTTAGCTCACTGATGCAAATTGCAAGCCCTTTGTTACTTCAAAAATATTCTTTGAGTTGCTATGGCTCCTAGGTTCATTGGTTTACAGCCCACCCAGTAATGAATCTTGAATTTGAAGGAAAAGTATTCTATAAACTTTTAAGCACACTGTGGGTGTGACCTGGAACTTTTTTGTTATTTTAAATAGAGGAAGATACAAGGCAATGTTGGGACCAAAGAAGGATTTAATATTAACTGTCCCTGGTGTGTGATCACTCTTTAATTACCTTTATAACCTTTACAACCCACGTGTATCTAGTGTTTGGTGGGATCCCAGTACTTTTCATATATTATCTCCCTGGACGGGAGTTTGCGCCATGGGCCTAGAGGAAGGCAAGCCTCAGACTAGCTGGAATGAGCCAAGGAGAAGGAGCCCCAGCCCATCCTCTTCTGTTTGCCCATGGGTAGCTCAGACCCTGTGGCCCTTCTGGCCCCACCTGCCTGCCACCTTCCTCAAACACACCCTGTGGGGCCCCACCTTGCTGGACAGGTAGCGAGTGCTGGGGCCTCCCGGACCATTCCCTCTTCCCTGTGCCCATGCAGGGGGCTGTGCAGGCGGGGCAGCTGAAGGTCCCCCCAGGCTTTCACCCTCTGGACGTGGAGAAGGAATGGGGGAAGCTGCACGTGGCCATCCTGGAGCGAGAGAAGCAGCTGAGAACTGAGTTTGAGAGGTGGGTGGGGACGGCAGGGCGGAAGGGAGATCTGACTCCACATAGTTTCCATGGGGTAGGAGGAGGGGGTCCCCAGGAAGGCCAAGGAGGTGGGGAGCAGGAGCAGGCTGGAGGGTGTGCCCGCGGTAGGGCTAATAGGAACCACACGCCGGTGACTCATCGCCCCAGAGAGGAAACGGCTTGCCACTGAAAATCTTGTGCTCTGCTCAGAGTTTGGGCAGTGGAGGCTCGAAAGGAGGCTTAAACTGGTCCAGGGAAGGCCAGAGAGACCCTCTTGTGTTTTCGGCTAGCTGGGTTGGGAATGGACCGGAAGAGCCTGCTCTCCCCGGCCTCCCAAGTCAAGCCTTCTGGTCTGGGGTGGGTGTGTCCTGCAGGCAGGAGTGTCTCCAGAGAATTGTGAGCAAGCTCCAGATGGAATCTGGCCTGTGCGAGGAGCAGCTGAATCAGGCCGATGCCCTGCTGCAATTGGTGAGCCCCAGGGCAGAAGGGTGGGGCAGCAGGCATGGGCAGGGCCAGCCTGATGAAGGGCAGGGCCAGCCTGGCAGAGGGCAGGGCCAGCCTGATGAAGGGCAGGGCCAGCCTGGCAGAGGGCAGGGCCAGCCTGGTGAGGGAGGCGCCTGGGAGTGTGGGGCTGGGCCAGGGATCTCATTTCTCCTCCAAGCCCCAGGCTGCTTTGGCTTGTGGGTGGATCCTGCGGGGCTGAAGCCAGAGCCTCCAGAAGTGTGCACTGACTTAGGACAGAACATCCTGGGCTGGGGAAGATGCAGTGACTATTAAGACCTGCTTCAGGGCCTTACATAACCAACTAGTGTACTGTGTTTCGGGGAGCCTTGGGGCCTCCCTGGGGAGCAGCAGATCTCCCTGCACATTCTTAGGGTCCATCCTGCCCTCCCATTGCAGGACATCCGGCTGCTGACCTCCGGCAAAGCCCCTCAGCACGCCGGAGAAGTGGAAAGGGATCTGGACAAGGCTGATGGCATGATCCGGCTGCTTTTCAACGACGTGCAGACCCTCAAAGACGGGCGGCACCCCCAGGGCGAGCAGATGTATCGAAGGTAACAGGCCTGGAGCAGGCATCCGGGCCCACCTCCACCAGGCAGGGCTGGCTGAACAGCAGGAGGCCGGTCTATAGTGACCGGCTCTGCCATTTTCCTGACTCTGTAACACATAAACGGCCTGGGCTCCCACGTAGGCCACCCTCAGCCAAGAGCTGCAGTGCCAGGTACAAAGGGCTATTGAGAGAGGCCCAAATTCTGGGCCTGGGTCTGTCTCATTCATTAGACAAACATTTTTGAAGCACCCACTGTGCACTGAGCAGTCTTAATCATGAATGTGAAGCTGGAAGAGATTCAGAGACCTTCTGGATGAGGAAACTGAGGCCCATAGAAGGAAAGGATCATGGAATCACAGAGTTAGACCTGGAGAGGACCCCGGAGGCCACTTAGCTACAGCCGAGGATGCTGCGGTTAACTGAGATTGCCCAGTCATATAAGTAGTTGCTAGAGGAGAACTTAAGCTCGGGCCCTCTTGGGTACCGTTCTGGGGGAGACAGGGACTTTAGATAAGACAGGGCCCCCCGCGCCTGAAGGACTTGCTGAGTTCCCATCTGTGCAGGGGCCACTTCTTGCTCATTTTCCTGCCTGTCAGGGCTGCTTGGAGGAGCAGCTGCCTCTGTAGCAGATGAAAGCGTGTCTTGGTGGAGTGCCAGGAACAGTTACAGGCAGCTCCGCTACCTCGGCTGGATCACGTTCCTTCTGCCTCCCCAGTCCAACCAGGGATCCTGCTGCTTTCTGCTATTCCTTGTGACTGGATTCAGGAAGCCCCTCCCTCTGTTTACTCTGCCAGGGGCCCTCATGCCAAACCCCTCACACCAGCTGCCTTACCCTTTCTTTGGGATAAAACACCAGCCGTGTGCTGGGCACTATGCTGAGTGCTTTGTAGATGATCTCATTTTACTCTTACAGCCACCTTGGGAAACAGGTGCTTTTATGAGTCCTGTTTTGTGGGTAAGGGGACTGGGTCAGGCAGAGGGACTTGAACAGGGTCACACAGGGCTTGCTGACTCCAGGGCCAGGTTCTACCCATTGTACCCTCTGACTCCTCCGGCTCGGGGCCCAAACATGTCTCTGTGGGACCAGCCAGGGCTAGGTCAGGGTGAAGAAACTGGGAGGCCTTTCCTTCCTCCTCCCAAGGATGCGTCCCATAGACGAATTTGTGTCCAAGCATAATTTCATTAGGGCCGATAAACATTTCTAAAGTACCTCCTCTGTGTCTTCCCGTAAGGAGCTCCCCTTCTACCAGATGCACAGCTAGGGCCAGTGGCCACATAAAAGAAGCACCTTTTCCTCTTGCCTCCTCCCTTTCCCCGACTTCCTCCGGGGTGCCGCCCTTGCACTTTTCCCTCTGTCCCGGGGCCAAAGCTGATGGCCCCCGTGTCTCTCCCAGGGTGTACCGTTTGCATGAGCGGCTTGTGGCCATCCGCACCGAGTACAACCTGCGGCTCAAGGCCGGCGTGCCCGTGACTCAGGTGAGCCCGGTGGGCTCCCAGAGGCGGCCTGAACTGGAGGATGTCACTCTGCGCTACTTGCAAGACCTGCTGGCCTGGGTGGAGGAGAACCAGCGGCGACTGGATGGGGCCGAGTGGGGCGTGGACCTCCCCAGTGTGGAGTCGCAGCTGGGCAGCCACCGGGGCCTGCACCAGTCCATCGAGGAATTCCGGGCCAAGATCGAGCGAGCCCGGGCCGATGAGGTGAGCTGATGCTGAGCGTGCGCTCCGGACTACTCGTGCTCCCCCCCTTAGTCCCGGCTTCTGGGCCATCGGGGGCAGAGAAAGCTTCATTCTCTCTTCCCTCCCCCAGAGCCAGCTCTCTCCGGCCACCAGAGGGGCCTACAGGGACTGCCTGGGCAAGTTGGACCTGCAGTACGCCAAACTGCTGGTGAGGAAAGTGGGGCCGCGGTGGGGTCGGCGGGTGGGCTGTGAGGGACGCCCCCTCTGACCTTTCCTGCGTGGGTCTGCAGAACACCTCTAAGGCCCGGCTTCGGGGCCTGGAAAACCTGCATGGCTTTGTGGCAGCAGCCACCAAGGAGCTGATGTGGCTGAACGAGAAGGAAGAGGAGGAAGTCAACTATGACTGGAGCGAGCGTAACAGTAACATGGCGGCCAAGAAAGACAGTTATTCGGTAAGTGTGGGCCCGACGCTCTTGTCTGCCTCTGCCCCGGGCATTGCCGGCCAGCGGGGAAGGGGTGAGGGGGGGAGTGCCCCACCGGAGCCCCTGTCCGAAGCCATCTGCTCCCACCCTCCAGGCCCTGATGCGGGAGCTGGAGCAGAAGGAGAAGAAAGTCAAGGAAATTCAGAACACGGCCGAGCGCCTCCTTCGGGAAGATCACCCTGGGAAGTCCACTGTGGAGGTAGGGAGGACGGCCGGCCCCCTGGCTCGGGCAGGGTGGGCTGCAGGGGGATACTTCGTTCTCACGCCTGTCGCTGGTCTCCAAGCATTTATCAAGCGTCCGCCTGACACCGGGCCAGGCCCTGAGGATGCAGGGGCAAAAATGAAATGGGGAGGGGGAGGGGAGGCAGACCACGTGCTCCCCTGCCTCAACTCGCCCCCCCCCCCAAGCTGGACCAGGTAGGGGGAGGCTCCCTGAGCGCTGGGTGACCTTGGGCCACCATTGCAGGCATTCCAGGCCGCCCTGCAGACCCAGTGGAGCTGGATGCTACAATTGTGCTGCTGCCTTGAGGCGCATCTGAAGGAGAACACCGCTTATTTCCAGGTACCTCTCGGCTGTCCTGCCCCAATCCAGGCTCCAGTTGTCCCTCTGAGGGCAGGGCTACTCCCTGCGACTGGGAGAGCTCAGAGAGCCCTCCTTTAGGCTACAGTGTGGCTTAGAACTAAGAGATGCCTCAGGAGTCTCTAGTCCAGCCTTCTTCTACAGATGAGGAAGCTGAGGCTCACTTTGCTGGGGACTGGAATCCCAGTTTCCCTGACTTCTGACTTGACTACATTTTCATTCCTTGTCCTGAAGGGCTGTGGCTACAGAAGTAGCTCAAGGCAGGCTGGGCCTGTGATGGCTCATGGTGACTCTAATTTAGGGTTGAATGAGAGTTTAGTGATCATTTCTTCCATTTTACAGAAGAAACTTGAGTCCAGAGTCACACAGGTAGACTTTGAGAGCCACAGATTTGAGTCAAGATTTAAACCCAGCTTCTCTCGACTCCAAATCCAACGTTCTTTCCCCGGCCCAGATGGTTCTTGGGCAGCTTTCTGTGCTAGGACAGCACTGTCCTGGGTGCAAGGAATGGAAAGATCAGGAAAAAATGGGGAGACATTGATTGTTTGAGCAAGGGTCTCCTGGAGTTGAGACATCTCCTTTTGGCTCTAGTTTTTCTCTGACGTGAGAGAAGCCGAAGAGCAGCTGCAGAAACTTCAGGAGATGATGCAAAGGAAGTATACTTGTGACCGTTCCATCACCGTCACTCGCCTAGAGGACCTGCTGCAAGATGCCCAGGTGAGCCTGTTTTCTGGGAGCGGCCCTTCTCCATCCCCTAGGGGAGGGTGGTCTTGACCTTTCCTGAGAGGCCAGTAAAACCCCTTTTACCTCAAATAGGACTCTAGCACTCTCTCATCATAGCCTACAACTGAATCAGCATTGCTGGCTGCCTTATCAACGCTGGATGCTGATTGAGCTCATAGTACATTGAAATCCCTAATTTTCTCCTCTTATACTTGTGATTTTTTTTTTTTTTTGGAATCAAAGTATAAATCTTTCACAAATTCATTCCTCAGTTTTTCTTAGTAGTCACCAGTGTTCTTGCCTATTGGGTACTTTACAATCCTCACCTCCTCCTTAAGTATGTCAGTCATCCCCGCCAGTCTGGTTGTATCTATGCATTTGTTGATTGTGTTATCTATTTTTTATGCAAGAATTTTATACAGTTGTTAAAGAGTAAAAGGATAAAACAGAAATTTCTGAGATCCTTTACTGGAGACCTTCTTCTAAGTGAAATGTACTGGCTCTCCATGCATGCCTCTGACCATTTGATCAGTTATTATCCACCTAACTATATTGTCATGAAGTCCATGTTGGGAACTCTATTTTCCATAAGAGGAACTGGAGAGACCTTATCAAATGATTTGCTAAAACTCAGGCAAATGTTTACTGTATTTAGCTAATCAACCAGTCTAGTAACACTTATAAGGAAAGGAAATGAGGTTGGTCTGGCAGGACCTGCTTTTATTTTAAATAAAGATCATTATCATTTTTTGTTTTTATGTCATATTTTATTATAGAAAGAGCTCCCCTTCTATCTCTCTCCACTTTGAGCCTCTGTTTGGAACAACAACAACAAAAAAAACACGATTCAGCAAAGATGTCCAGGGCAGTGACCATATCTGACACCATGTAAAACATCCTGCATTAGTAGTAAAATGAACTAACCTATTGGCAACAATCTGCAAACTCTAAAACCCAGATAAATGGTATAATTTGTAGTCTTCTTCCCAGCCCCAGGCCTCTGCAAAGAGGAGAGTGGGAGATATTATCAATTCTCTGAAACCATTATTCCTTTATCAGTTGCTCAGAGTTTAGCCTCCTCTCCTTTCCTCTCCATCTCTTCTGCCATCTCTCTCTCTCTCTCTCTCTCTCTCTCTCTCTCTCTCTCTCTCTCTCTCTCTCTCTCTCTCTCTCTCTCTGCGTCTGTCTTTTTTTTCCCCCTCTTCCTCTCCCTCTCTCCCTTTTCTCTCCTTCCCTCCCTCTTTCCCTCTCTCACTCTCTCCCTCTGTCCTTCCTCCCCTTCCCTCTTTTCCCCCCTCCTCTCTCTCTTTCCCTTTCTCTCCTTGTCTGTATCTCCCCATCCTTTTCCTCCCTCTCTCTTCTGATGTGAGTTCTGGACTTACACTCAGGAAGCCTTTAGCTCAAATCCTACCTCAGATATCTGCTTAACTGTATGACCCTGGTCAAGTCATTTACTCTTTTTTAGCCTAAGTTTTCTCATCTACAAAAATGCAGATAATAATAGCACTGATCTCATAAAGTTGTTGTAAGAATAAAATGAGATATTTTTAAATGCCTTACAACCTTAAATCCCTGTTTAAATGCTATTAGTCTTATTGATTTAAGGTATTTTGATATTTCAGTCTGTCCTATGATTATTGCATCAATTTCCCCTCTAGCATCATAAATAACAATCCAACTCTGTTTGTCTTTATTTTAGCATGGCTTGCTCTTTCTAGGCTTCCTTTTCTAGATGTCCACTAACCATCTCAAGTGACTAGAATTTTCCCAGAAATCAAAGACAAGTTCATTGATCTAGAATTTACAGAGTTGAACTTTTCCCCTGTTTTTGAAACTCAGTTACATTTGTCTTTTCCCCCAATCCCACAGCAATTTGCAGATTAGCAGTCATCATCCTCTAATGTTAGAGCCCTCTTCAGTTGCTTCTTGGTCACCTAGGAGATCTTTCTGCTTCCAGCCCCTGAAAGTTCTACCTATCAGACCTGTTTCCCTTTGATCTGTCCAGTTGCCTATTGTTTAATTCACCACTTAGCTGTTTAGTTAAGCCTTTGCTTTGATTAGAACTCTGTTTCTCAATTTCTCTATAGTTTTTTAGAGATCCCGGACAGTGGGTCATAATCCCATCTGCCAGGTCTTTCAGGACCTTGGAATGTAGTTCATCTGGGCCTGAGGACCTGAAGTCATCTAAGTCAGCTAGGAGATCTCTTATCTACCTTCTAATCTTAGATATCAGCTTTCTATTAGTCATTTTCATTCCATCCCTTTTAGTTCAAAGGTTATTCTCCTTGGCAGAGAAAACAGAAGAAATTACAGGGATTAACAATATTCCCTTTCCTCCATTCAGTCATTATCATCCTATCCGCCCTCAGCAGCCATCCTCTCCCTTCTTTCTTCCTTCTCTTCTCCCTAAAGTTTGTTTCTCTTAGCTTTCTTGGCTGACCTCAGCTCAGCAGTGGGCTATAGACCTGTCTAGGAATAGCTCTTTATCTCATCGGAAATTAGGGGAAAAAAGGGTTTTCCTAACCATTGCTTGAGGTAGGAAGGGGAACAGAACACTCCAGAGGCTGAGTAGAGCAGCAGCAGCAACTGAACCAGCTCTGATTATCTGAAAAGACCCCT
The DNA here is from genome assembly GCF_048593235.1 of Sminthopsis crassicaudata. Classification (NCBI taxonomy): domain Eukaryota; kingdom Metazoa; phylum Chordata; class Mammalia; order Dasyuromorphia; family Dasyuridae; genus Sminthopsis; species Sminthopsis crassicaudata. Next base: position 75,386,270 of record NC_133617.1, on the reverse strand, counting down.
GGATTGGAACAGACCAGGAAGAGAGAGAGTAAGGGTCCATGGGATTGCTGGAGGACCACTTTATACCCTGTTTATCCATAGAACAGCTTCTCTTCCCAAGTGGGAAGGAATCATCAATTAATAATTCACCTTCAGTTTTTGTGCCCCTTTAATTTTTTACGTCTGAATCAGTTTCTATTTAACGGCTCCATCTGGGGCCATTTCCATAATCATTCTTGAAACACTGATCCCCATCAGATCCCTATCATTTAACTGGCCAAGATGTAAACAAATACTTCCCTTCATGGATTAGTTAAGATGTTTTGGGGAAATTTCAAAAGGATTTTTTTTTTTTTAATTTCAAAAAGAATAAGGAAAAAAATTAAAAACAAAATATAAAAGCATAGAAATGAGGAGTTAACTGGTCTTAAACCTCATTTTAGCTCACACAGCATATGCTGGCCAAAGCTTTTCAGACACCTGGTCCTACTTCTTTTTTCCATATCCTCAGCACTATCTGGACTTAAATGCTAGACTGAGCTCATCTGGCATATTGCCTAAAGTCAATTCTGTCTGGCTCCATTATATACCCTGCTAGGAGCCTTAGCCATTCCTGGAACTGCCATCCCCAGCTCCTCCCTAGGCAGCTCTCCTGCCGAGCCTATACTGCTACAATTAATCTCTGCAGGTGCCCTAACCCTTGGGTGGACAGGGCGCTTCCCTAGCAATCTGCAGATGGGCAGCCATCATCCACTAATGTTAGAGCCCTCTTCAGTCCCTTGTTGGTCACCTAGGAGATCTTTCTGGTTCCAGCTTCTGAAAGTTCTACCTATCAGACCTGTTTCCCTTTGATCTTTTCAGTTGCCTATTGTATAATTCACTACTTAGCTGTTGAGGTTAAACTTTTGCCTTGATTCGCACTCTTTTTTTTTTTTTTTTTTTTTTTCCACTGATTACTCTAACCCTTATCTAGATGTTAAATACTGTCATTGAAATCCTAAAATTTAAGGGGCCTTTGAGATTATCTCATTCATCCTAGGGTGGGTAGGTGATACAGTGGAAAGAACACCAGACCTGGAGTCAGGAACACCTGAGTTCAAATCTAGCCTCAGACACTTATTAGCTGGACATGCCTCTTATCTCTGTTTGCCTCAATTTCCTTATTAGTGAAATGAGCTGAAGAAGGAAATGACAAATCTTTAATATCTTTGCAAGAAAACCCCTAGTGGGCTTATGAAGATTTGGACATGATTGAACAGTAGTTCCATGCTTCTCATTTTTTCTTTCAATAAAAACATTTTTGTTGTTTTATTGATGTTTTCTCTCTGTGATTCCCCAAGGGCCCTCTCCCCCATTCTTCTTTGTAACAAATGATTTAAGTAAAACAAAATAATTTATTGGCTTTATCTGCACATGTGTGCTTCCTTCTGCTTCTCTAATTAGTCCATCGGACACTTCCTTCATGGTCATTCTCTGAAGTCATGGCTGGTTTCCACATAGGTCATAGTGTTGCTTACCTTTACAATATCACAGTCATCTTGGTAATGGTGTACATTTTTCTCCTGGTTCTGCTTACTTCACTCTGCATTACTTCATGCAAGTTCTTTCAAGCTTCTCCCTATATTTATCATTTCTTACAGTGCCTTTCATTTTATAAAGGAAGAAAATGACTCAGAAAAGTTAAGGAACTTGCTATGGTCACACAGGTAGTTAGTAATATGTGCAATCTTAAGTTCTCTGTCTAAACAACACTGCATCCCATCTTATGTTTGACTTTTGCCACTTTCCTTTATGAGAAAGATCTTTCAAAGACGTGGGCTCCCCCATAGATTCCCCCTTCCATTTCTGGGATGAAAATAAGAGGAGGGTCATTACCTCCCTAATCAACCAACCAACCAACCCACAGATGTTTGTTAAGTGCCTTTTGTGTGCCAGGTACTGTACTAGGGACAATATTAATACAAAGTTCCTATTTGCTTGGAGTTTATATTCCTGAGCGGGGAATTAGACCTGTAAGAGGCTCTCTGTATCCTTACCCCCATCCTGCTCTACAATGCTGATTCTACCTGAATCCTTCTTTTTAAGGATTTTAAGGATCCACATTGGGGCAGCTCAATAAGGGCACCTATTCCATAGACTATCTGTAACTTCTTCAGAGTTAGTGGATATACTAGCTATCAGCTAGTTATCAGCTGCTAGGAGCTGAACGTGTTTTAAGGATCTAGTTTCATGTTCTGTGACTACTGATGCTAGACCCTTTCTCATTCTCTATCCTTTTCTCCTACCCAGGATGAAAAGGAACAGATCTCGGAGTACAAGGGGCATCTTTTGGGCCTGGCCAAGCGGGCCAAGGCCATCGTACAATTAAAGCCCCGGAATCCAGCCTACCCCATTCGGGGCCGTCTGCCTCTGCAAGCCGTGTGTGATTACAAACAGATGGAGGTGAGCCGGACCTCAGGAAGGAAGGGCCTCTGTGGGTTACTGTGGGGAGAGAAAATTGGGAGGGCCCCAGAGCTAACTGGGGGAAGTAGGAGAGGGCAGGGGGAAGAACCATGAGGGTATCATTTGGGCTGAGCTCTGACAAGTCAGCATTCTGCTGTCTGTCTCTCTGTTCTGGATTCTGCAGATGACCGTCCACAAAGGGGATACCTGTCAGCTAGTGGGTCATGCCCAGCCATCCAAATGGAAAGTGGTACATAGCAGTGGCAGTGAAGCCGTCCTGCCTTCTGTTTGTTTCCTTGTGCCCCCACCCAATAAAGAAGCCCAGGAAGCAGTCAGCAGGTAAGGCTGTGTGGTAGCTCTGAAGGGTATCCACTAAAAGGATGGAAAGTCATTCAGCATTTAATAGTAGTGTCAATTAATGTGTACTAAGCCCTGGGAACAGAGAAAAGCAAAAACATAGTCCCTGCCCTCTGGAAGTTCTAATGAAAGAGACAATCATAATGTATTAAAAAAAAAAAATAAATAAATATATATATATATATATATATATATATATATATATATATATATATATATACACGCACACATACACATACAACATATATAATATGCATATTATACATATATTATTTATAATATAAACTATGTATATTATTTTAAATATGCATTCTATATGTATGGAGAGAGACAGAGAGAAACAAGCTGGTACATGATATCAGAGGGAAGGCAACAATACCTGAAGAGATCAGAAGGTGGGCTTTCAGGTATATCTTGAAAGAAGGCAGGGATGAAGGCGGGCAGCCAATTCTAACAGGTAGAGGCAGGAATTATAGTGTCACGTGTGAGGAACAGTAAAGGCAGTGTCACTGAATCATAAAATATGTGAAGGAAAATAAGTCTAAGCCTAGAAAGGTAGGAAGGCAACTAGGTTATGAAGACCTTTAAATACTAACCAGAGCACTTTGATCCTGGAAGTAAATGGGAGCCACTAGTAAGAGAATTAGGGAAAGCCATTATTAGAAGAATGGATTGGGGGCAGGGAGACTTATACTTTAGAAAAGTTACTTTGGCAGCTAGAATGAAGTGAAGTAACTTTAGGCAGCAGTTCCAAATAGAAAACTATTGCAAGAGCCCAGCAATGGTGAGGGACAGAAGTAGGGCAGCGGAAGAGAAGGAGATCCATGCAAGAGATATGGTGAAGGTAGAAATAATGACATTTGACATTGGCAGTGGACTGGCTGAGTAGAATGAGCAAGATTCTAGAGTCTTGGAGGATGGCGTGGAGGTTGTAGGCCTAGGTAAGACTTAGAAGGATGTGCTGTTCTTGGTTATAGTAGGGGAGTTAGATGACTGAAGGGTTTGGGGGAAAAGATAATGAGATCTATGTAGAAATGGTGAATTTGAGATATTTAGAAAAAATCCAGGTCAAGATATTCAAGAGGCAAATGAATCAGTGGGACTATGACTTGGGAGAATCATACATATAAATATGGTAAGGGATACCATGGGAAAGGATAGAGGGAGAAGAGAAAAGGGTACAGGATACATTCTTGGGTACCTATGAGTAAAAAACCAGCAAGGGAGACTGAGGAGTAGGGATTGGACAAAAGGAAGGAGAACTAGGAAAGATCAGTGTCCCCAAAACCCCCCCAAAAGAGAAAAGGTCCTGAAAATGCTGTAGAAAGGCCAAGAAGGCGGTCTGAGAAAAGGCTGTTAGATTTGGTGATTACGATGTCCCCAGTCACTTCAAAGAGAGCAGTTTCAGTGGAATGATTGAAGATGATGTAAGCCAGAGGGTTTAGAAGAGAGTGTGAGGAGGAGATTGCAGCCTGCTTTCCCAAGAAGTCTAGTTTTGAAGGGAAGGAGAGCTCCTGCGTGATAGCATGCAGGAGGTGTGAGTGTTTTTGTAGCCCTCAGGGAGCAGTCAGTAGATAGGGAGAGTTTGAAGATTAGTCAGAATGGGGATGACAGTGGGCTCCATCTACAAGAAAAGAAGAGGGCAAAGGTATAGATGGAGGTGTTAGCTTTGACAAAGAAAGAAGCGAAGGATGGTGTAGTGGGGGAAGATGTCTGAGTGAGGTGAGGTGACGAGAAAGAGGGAAGGAGAGAACTCTCAGCAAATGGCTTCAAAATTTTGCTGAAAAATGAAGCAAAATCCACCATTGAGAGGGTTGGGTCAATGGGTTGCTGTCATAAACTTAAAGAAGAAATGAAAATGTCGGAGCAGTCATTGTGGAAAGGGCAAGAGTGTTTTGATTAAGGAGGAATAGAACATTTGCCTTGCTGTATTGAGGGCTCAGATAATGTAAATCTATATAGTTATTTCTTCCACATTGTGATTTTCCCATCACGGTTTTGGTATATTGCCAGTCCACATAAGAAATTAAATGGGAATGTTGGGGGAGTTTTGCAGAGGCCAGCAGATGACTCAGAAAAAGTTTAGATATTCAGATGTATAAGTATATAATACCAACCTATTTTATCTTTTAATGCCATAATAATTTTTCTCTGGTACAAAGAAAGGGCCAAAAAATTTTACATGAATTTTTTAGACCATGTCCCTAACCCCCCCTCCCACCCCCCATGTGGAAGGGATCATTGTAATGGACCCCGTCAAGGAGGTTTTGTGATCTCCTCCAAATGTTCAGCAGTGCGTGAATATAGGCATGAAGCTGGTGGATGCTGGGGACAGTCTAGGGTTGGGATCTGGTGAGATATAATGAATAGGAGGAGGAATTAAGTAATCCTAGTAAAGTGGATCTGTCAAGATGAAAGAGGGGACGACTGTGAAAAAGGAAAGGGGGGTTCCTCAAGAAATGAGATCCTATTTCTCTCCATGCCTTGTCCAATCTTCTCCCCCCTTCCACCTTACTCTGTCCCCGGCAGGCTGGAGGGGCTGCACCAGACTCTGGAGAACCTTTGGCATCAGCTACATGTAGACATGAAGAGTCTATTGGCTTGGCAGTGCCTGACCCGGGAAATCCAGCTCATTCGCTCTTGGTCCCTGGTAACGGTGAGTCTTTGGACCTCTGGTGCCGTAGCTCCTGCCTCCCACCATTTTCCCAGCATTTCCCTAACCACCTTCTCCCTATTTCCCCGGACTTTTCCTTGTCTTCCTGCCTCTCTGCCACTTCCAGGGTCCCCTTCCATCCTCATGTCCCCCTCCTCCCCACTTTCTGCTCTCACCTCCTCCTCTTACCACCCCTCTCTCACCCAGTTCCGCACACTGAAACCAGAAGAACAGCGGCAGACCTTACGCAACCTGGAGCTGCATTACCAAGCCTTCCTTCGGGACAGCCAGGACTCTGGCAGTTTTGGACCTGAGGACCGGCTGCAGGTGGAGCGGGACTATAGCACCTGTACTCGCCATTATCAGCAGCTTCTGCAGAACCTGGAGCAAGGTAACTAGGCTGGGGCTGTCCCCAGACCCAGCTGTGCCTGGGCTACTGCCTAGGGGCCCTCAGGATGTGACCGCAGCCTTCCTGTCCATAGGGGAGCAGGAGGAGTCTCTGTGTCAGCGCTACATCTCTGAGCTGAAGGACATCCGTCTCCAGCTGGAGGCCTGTGAGGGCCGTATTGTCCATCGGCTCCGCATGCCGCTGGAGAAGGAGCCTGCCCGCGAGTGTGCTCAGCGTATCACCGAGCAGCAGGTACCGTCCCTCCTCCCCCTCTTAGCCACCTTCCTCTCTCTCTGTCTCTCTGTCTCTCTAGCTATCTGTGTCTCACTTCTCCCCATTCATCCTCCTTCCTCTTTGCCCTCCTTTTCTCCCTTTCCTTCCCCTCTCCTCTTCCCCTCCTTCTCTCTTGTCCTTTTTCTTCCTCCTTCCTCTCTTTCTTTGTCCTCCTTTCTTTCTCCCTCTTTCCCCTCCACCGTCTGTCCTCCTTCCTCTCTCCCTCATCCTTTTCCCTTTTCCCCTTACATTCTTTCCTCTATTTCTTTTTTTTCCCCTTTCCTCTCTGCCTCTCCCCCCTTGTCCTTCTCCCCCTCTTCTGCTCCCTCTTCCCTAGTTTGGTTTTCTGTTCCCCAGCTGACCTTATAACAGGCAACCTCCCTCCCCAGTCTATCCTGGTCCTGCCCCAGGAATCCTGGGTCTTCCCAGTCCTGGCCCCGCTGTTAACATTGCACCTTTGAGTTATTCCTTTCTCTCCCTTCTGTGTCCCTCTCTCTCAGCCCCGGCTCCCTTGCCAACATGTCTCCCTCTCTACCTCCAGTCTCTTATTTCTATCTCTTTTCCCACCTTCTCACCATTCCTATCTGTTTGTGTCTTGTTCTATGTCCCCTGCAGAAGGTGCAGGCAGAAGTGGAAGGGCTGGGCCAGGGCGTGAGCAAGCTCTCCGCCAAGGCGGAGAAGGTGCTTGCCCAGCCCGAGCCATCCCCTGGAGCACCTGCCCTTCGCTCTGAACTGGACCTGACTCTGGGCAAGCTGGACCAGGTGCGCAGCCTGTCTGCCATCTACCTAGAGAAGTGAGTATCCTGCGCTCATGATGTCCTCTCAGAGTAGCACCGGTGCCCTCCCTCTCTGGGCTCAGTTCTTGGGACTGCTTCCCCATCCCTGGCCTTACCTGGCCTCTGATTTCTGTAGGCTCAAGACCATCAGCCTGGTGATCCGTAGCACCCAGGGGGCCGAGGAGGTGCTGCGCACCTACGAGGAGCAGCTCAAGGATGTGCAGAACGTCCCTGCTGACCTCTCTGAGCTGGAGGCCACCAAGGCAGAGCTAAAGGTACCTAGTGCAGGCTGGTCTGGGCCCCCTGCTCTGGCTGTGGAGGAAAGGACCCTGAGACCAGGAGAAACCCTGCCCCCTCCCCCGTGCTGCCCCAGATACGCAGTAGAGCAGCCCACTTAGTCCTCTAAAAGCTGCTGCTCCTGATCTTGCTTTGGGAGATTGGACCTAGCTCCCATCCCCACATGGGCCTTCAGTGTTTGAAGGCTGCCTTCATGTCCCCAGACTGGGAGTCCCGGCCTTCTCCTGTCCCAGGACCTGGGCTGGGAGCCCCACCCTTCTCCCGTCCCAGGGCCTGGGCTGGGAATCCTGGCCTTCACCTGTCTTAGGGCCCACCTGAGTTGGGGGATGGGAAGGGCTGGGAGTCCCGGCCTTCTCCCATCCCAGGACCCGGACTGGGAGTCCCGACCTTCACCTGTCCCAGGGCCCGGGCTGGGGGGTGGGAAGGGCTGGGAGGCCTGGCCTTTGCCCATCCCAGAGCCCAGGTTGGGGAGTGGGAAGGGCTGGGAATCTCAGCCTTTGCCCATGCCAGGGCCTGGACTAGGAGTCCCGGCTTTCACCTAGCCCAGTGCCCAGGCTGGGGGGTGGGAAGCTCTAGGAGGCCTGGCCTTTGCCCATCCCAGGACCTGGGTTGGAGTCTCGGCCTTTGCCTGTCCTAGGGCCCGGACTGGGGGGTGGGAAGGGTTGGGAGTCCCGGCTTTCACCTGTGCCAGGGCCTGGGCTGGGAGTCCCAGCCTTCACCTTTCCCAGGGCCCAGGCTGGGAGTCCTGGGCTGGGAGTCCCAGGCCTTCGCCCATCCCAGGGCCTGGGCTGGGAATCCCGGCCTTCACCTGTCCCAGGGCCTGGACTGGGGGGTGGGAAGGGCTGGGAGTCCCAGCCTTCGCCTGTCCCAGGGCCCAGGCTGGGAGTCCTGGGCTAGGAGTCCCAGGCCTTCGCCCATCCCAGGGCCTGGGCTGGGGGTGGAAAGGCGTGGGAGTCCCAGCCTTTGCCTGTCCCAGGGCCCGGGCCGGGAGTCCCAGCCTTTACCCTTCCCAGGGCCCAGGTTGGGAGTCCTGGGCTGGGAGTCCTGGCCTTCGCCTGTCCCAGGGCCCGGGCTGGGAATCCCAGCCTTCACCCTTCCCAGGGCCCAGGTTGGGAGTCCTGAGCTGGGAGTCCTGGCCTTCGCCCATCCCAGGACCCGGGCTGGGGGATCAGATGGGCTGGGAGGCACAGCGGCCAGGCCTGCTGAGGGTCACTTCTCTCTGGAGCAGAAGTTGCGCAGCCAGGTGGAGGCCCAGCAGCCGCTGTTTGCGGGCCTGAATGAGGAGCTGAGGGTGGCGCAGGAGGTCGGCGAGCGGATGCAGCAGAAGCACGGCGAGCGGGATGCAGAGCTGGAGCGCTGGCGCGAGCGGGTCACACAGCTGCTGGAGCGCTGGCAGGCCGTGCTGGCCCAGATTGACCTGCGACAGCGGGAGCTGGATCAGCTGGGGCGTCAGCTGCGCTACTACCGCGAGAGCGCAGAGCCCCTCAACGCCTGGCTGCTCAGTGCCAAGCAGCGGCAGGAGCAGATTCAGTCCGTGCCCTTGGCCGATAGCCAGGTGGTCCGTGAGCAGCTCCAGCAGGAAAAGGTCAGCGCTGGGCTCTGAGCTTGGGGGGGAGGGCTGGAGAGGGCTGGGCTCGGCCATCACAAGCTCGGGAAGCGCCTCTCCTACTGAGGTAAGGCTTCCATTGAATACATGTTAGACAGTGGGAGGGGGAAGGGCTCAGTCAGGAGAGAACTTGCTCCTAGAAAAGCTGAACTCGGTGCCTTTTGGTTCCTCAGAAACTCCTGGAAGAAATTGAAAGACATGGAGAGAAGGTCGCTGAGTGTCAGAAGTATGCCAAACAATACATTAATGCCATCAAGGTGAGAGCTCTGAGACCCAGAGTCAGGGCTTCAGGCCCCCATCTCCCCTTTCCCAGTACTAAGGAGACCATGGAGACCCCGCCTGTGGTAGACCCTTGTTCCTTGAAGAGCCCTGCGTTACTTATTCCTGCTGGCTCCTTACACTTACCAAGTCCTTCCTCTGAGAGAGGAAGCTCAGACCAGGTATTGGGAAGACCTAAGTTTAAATAAATGACACACTGTGTGCCTCAGTTTCCTCATCTGTAAAGGGTCTAAACCCAATGACCTTCTAAAATCCCTCAAGTTCTAAACCCAATGATATGTGGTCCCCAAAGGAGGAGGAGGTTGGAAGTAATTGATTCAAGTTTGGCCAGGAGATTTCATAGGGAGATTAAAATCCTTGGGAGATTTGGGGTGACATGAAGATAATTCATAAAGCTGGACTTGAGATGTCACTGAAGGGATTGCAGGAGCTCAAGAGGGAAGTAGCCAATATTTAGACAAGGAAGGAAGCAATTAAGTCTTTATTAAGTACCTACTATGTGCCAGATACCTTGTTGGACATTTTGCAAATATTTCATTTCAGCCCCACAGCATCCCTGGGAGGGAGTTGCTGTTATTGTCCTCATTTTACAGATGAGGAAACTGAGGCAAGTTAAGTGACTTGAATTCAGTTTTTCTCTATTCCAAGTCCAGCTGCCTCCAACAAGCTCTGAGGCCTATAAAGAAAAAAAGGGATGTTAGGGGGCCATGCACATGGGACATGGAGCATAGGACAGGGACCTGGTTGTCACTGGAGGATATCTGTGTCCCCCTACATCCTCTTCTGATCTTTTTGAACAAAAGCAGATCCACGGAAATGCTTCCCTCCTTATCTATCACTCAAGGAGTCTGGGGGCAGAATAGCCAGAGGTCTGTGTGGCTGAGTGAGCCTGGGTCCAGAAGCAATGAGTTTTGGCCTGAAAACAGTCAGGCCAAGAAGGACCGAGCAGCAGAAGCAGCCCCAAGGCCGAGAGCTCTTTCTGCTGCTTTAAAGGGACACATCCATGGCCTACTACAGCAGGGAGGGGGCAAACAAGCTCTGGGTGGGCCCCTTCCCTTCAAAAGGAGCCATTCTGAAAGTCACAATCTCTCCCTCCTGCAGGACTACGAGCTGCAGCTGGTGACGTACAAGGCTCAAGTAGAACCTGTGGCCTCCCCTGCCAAGAAACCCAAGGTCCAGTCGGTGTCGGACAGCATCATCCAGGAGGTGAGGCTCAGTGCGGCAGTGCTGCCGGTCTTGCTGAGTGTTGGGGGATGGGCGTGGATGTCCAAAGGTTGGGGAGCCCTGGCTTTCCTGGGGCCCAAGGTTAAGGGTAGGGGAAGAAGCTCGATGGGGCTTTCTGCCAAGCAGCCGGCCTCCCTTATTCCGGGCTGAGATTGGAGTCAGGAGGAGCCAGGCTGCTCTTGCACTGTGAGGCCTTGGAGAAATCATTTAAATCGTCGATGTGTGACTTGAAGGGATTGGACTAATGGCCTTTGCGGTCCCTTACAAATCCGTGATATAATGAATTAAGTGGCCCCCAACCCACCCCCAGGTACCCAGCCTGGGCTGAGCCTCCTTCGGCCTCTGAGACCCTAACATGTGCGTGTGTGTGTGTGCGTTGCCCGTGTGTGTGGGGGGGGTGACAGTAAGTGCCCTCCACACACTGAGCAAGACCCCGGGCTCCGTCCTTTCTAGTATGTGGACCTCCGCACCCGCTACAGCGAGCTGACCACCCTCACCAGCCAGTACATCAAGTTCATCAGTGAGACGCTGCGGCGCCTGGAGGAGGAGGAGGTACGTGCCACGGGGAGGGGACTTTCCCAGGGGGGAGGGAGCAGCTAGTCAGCAACCTTGTCCCCCCCAAGAGTTAAGTGCTCTTGCTACTTGGACCCCAGCTCCGCTGCCCTTCTGCCCTTGAGATGTAGCCACGCCCCCCCAAGTGGGGAGTATTAGTGGGTTCCTTGGGTCTCCCCCTTGCCCTAACCCTCCCAACCTGCTCTGGTGGGAAGAACAGGAAGCACTTCTCAGACACACTTAGTACAGCCCCTTTCTTCAGCTGCTCAGATGCTGCCTTCCACCATCTCTCCCTCCTCCTCCCAGCTGCAGTGCTCCCTAGGCCCCACGCCCTGCTGGAGCTTGTGGGTCTCTCCCCTATCTCTTCTTTTTCAGCCCCTCCTCCCCTCTTCCTCTTCCTCCCTCCCCTGTGTGCTCCCTTCTCTCTAACTCTTGGGTTTTGCTCTTGGACTCGCCGCTTGGCAGCTTTGTCTGGGGGAATGTTTGTGTTGTTTGGGATCTAATGGAGGGTAAAACCCCAGGAGGACTCTGGCCTTTCTGCAGCAGGTACTGCCCTGGAAGCATGACTCCTCCCCTTGGTGTCTCCCCCGTGGGGACTTCCCCCCTTCCCCCTCGGCACCTCCCCGGTACCATCAGTGACCCCCTGCCCCACTCCATCAGCACACTCACCCAGCCACACCCAGATCACCTTTCTCACCCGAGATCTCGTCCTGTCCATCGCTGTAGCCGCCAGGGTGGCCTGTGCCCCGTCTCCTGCTCACGGCCACCTTGCCCTGAGCTCGGGGAAGGAAGGCGGCTTGGGCGGGGCCACAGGTTGGAGGGGGTGGGGAGGAGAGAAGGGGGTTCCCGTGGGGGCACAAACACACACGTACACACGCTCTCTCACACACGCGGTGTCGGTGCTTCGCTTTGTGTCCATCTCTGTCTATCCTGCGGGGGAAGGAAGGAAGCCTCGGGCCCCGCCGGGCCGGACGCATGGAGGGGGCGCAGGCTGCTCTCGTGCTGTTCCCATCTGCCCCGGCTCGGTGCATGTTCCATCTGTGGGTCGTTTTCTCTGGTGATGGAAAGTCTGTCCTGTCACTCCCCAGTCTGGCCCCCCCCCATTCATCCCATCCCATCCCCCACCTCGCTGTACTAAGTGGACTGTCGCAGTGCTGTGTCCTCCTCGTGTGGCCGGGCCGGGCCTCGGTCTCCCCTGCCCGCCTCCCCATTGTCTGCCTCCCAGCCCTCTCCCCGTTTGGTTTGCTCGTGGAGCGGCAGATGTGCCTGCTGTCTGTTCACTTGGTTTCTTTGTGGTTCTTTCCCTCTCTCCCCCCCACCCCCTGCTGCCCTGCCCTGCCCCCCTCCCTCTCAGAGGGCGGCGGAGAAGCTGAAGGCGGAGGAGAGGCAGCGGCTGGCAGAGGTGGAGGCCCAGCTGGAGAAGCAGCGGCAGCTGGCCGAGGCCCACGCCCAGGCCAAGGCCCAGGCGGAGCGCGAGGCCCAGGAGCTGCAGCGGCGCATGCAGGAGGAGGTGGCCCGGCGGGAGGTGGTCGCCGTGGACGCCGAGCACCAGAAGCTCAACATCCAGCAGGAGCTGCAGCAGCTGCGGCAAAACTCGGACCTGGAGATCAAGGCCAAGGCCCAGCAGGTGGAGGAAGCCGAGCGCAACCGCGTGCGCATCGAGGAGGAGATCCGCGTGATCCGCCTGCAGCTGGAGACCACGCAGCGGCAGAAGAGCGGGGCCGAGTCGGAGCTGCAGGCCCTGCGGGCCCGGGCCGAGGAGGCCGAGCTGCAGAAGAAGCAGGCCCAGGAGGAGGCCGAGCGCCTGCGCCGCCAGGTCAAGGAGGAGAGCCAGAAGAAGCGCCAGGCCGAGGAGGAGCTGCGGCTGAAGGTGCAGGCCGAGCAGGAGGCGGCGCGGGAGAAGCAGCGCGCCCTGCAGGCCCTGGAGGAGCTGCGGCTGCAGGCCGAGGAGGCCGAGCGGCGCATGAAGCAGGCCGAGGCCGAGAAGGAGCGGCAGGTGCAGGTGGCCCTGGAGACGGCCCAGCGCAGCGCCGAGGTGGAGCTGCAGAGCAAGCGGATGTCCTTCGCCGAGAAGACGGCCCAGCTCGAGCTGAGCCTGAAGCAGGAGCACATCACCGTCACGCACCTGCAGGAGGAGGCCGAGCGCCTCAAGAAGCAGCAGGCCGAGGCCGAGCGCTTCCGCGAGGAGGCCGAGCGCGAGCTGGAGAAGTGGCGGGCCAAGGCCAACGACGCCCTGCGCATGCGGCTGCAGGCCGAGGAGATCGCCCATCAGAAGACCCTGGCCCAGGAGGAGGCCGAGAAGCAGAAGGAGGACGCCGAGCGGGAGGCCCGCAAGAGGAGCAAGGCGGAAGAGTCGGCCCTGCGCCAGAAGGAGCTGGCCGAGCAGGAGCTGGAGAAGCAGCGCAAGCTGGCCGAGGGCACGGCTCAGCAGAAGCTCTCGGCCGAGCAGGAGCTGATCCGGCTGAAGGCCGAGACGGAGAACGGGGAGCAGCAGCGGCTGCTGCTGGAGGAGGAGCTCTTCCGCCTCAAGAACGAGGTGAGCGAGGCCATCCAGAAGCGCAAGGAGGTCGAGGAGGAGCTGGCCAAGGTCCGCGCCGAGATGGAGATCCTCCTGGAGAGCAAGGCCAAGACCGAGGAGGAGTCGCGCTCCACCAACGAGAAGTCCAAGCAGCGGCTGGAGGCCGAGGCCAGCAAGTTCCGCGAGCTGGCCGAGGAGGCCGCGCGCCTGCGGGCCCTGTCCGAGGAGGCCAAGCGGCAGCGGCAGCTGGCGGAGGAGGACGTGGCCCGGCAGCGGGCCGAGGCCGAGCGCATCCTCAAGGAGAAGCTGGCCGCCATCAGCGAGGCCACCCGGCTCAAGACGGAGGCGGAGATCGCGCTCAAGGAGAAGGAGGCGGAGAACGAGCGCCTGCGGCGGCTGGCCGAGGACGAGGCCTACCAGCGGCGGCTGCTGGAGGAGCAGGCGGCCCAGCACAAGGCCGACATCGAGGAGAAGATCGCGCTGCTCAAGAAGTCCTCGGAGAGCGAGCTGGAGCGCCAGAAGGGGCTGGTGGACGACACGCTGAAGCAGCGGCGCCTCATCGAGGAGGAGATCCGCGTCCTCAAGATCAACTTCGAGAAGGCCTCGGCCGGCAAGACGGACCTGGAGCTGGAGCTGGGCCGCATCAAGAGCAGCGCAGAGGAGATCCAGAGGAGCAAGGAGCAGGCCGAGCGCGAGGCCGAGAAGCAGCGGCAGCTGGCGCTGGAGGAGGAGCAGCGGCGCCGCGAGGCCGAGGACAAGGTCAGAAAGATCCTGGCCGCCGAGCAGGAGGCCGCCCGCCAGAGGAAGGCCGCTCTGGAGGAGGTGGAGCGCCTCAAGGCCAAGGTGGAGGAAGCCAAGCGCCAGAAGGAGCTGGCGGAGAAGGAGTCCGAGCGGCAGATCCAGCTGGCCGAGGAGGCCGCCCAGAAGCGGCTGCAGGCCGAGGAGAAGGCCCACGTGTTCGCCGTGCAGCAGAAGGAGCAGGAGCTGCTGCAGACCCGCCGGCAGGAGCAGAGCGTGCTGGACAAGCTGCGCGAGGAGGCCGAGAAGGCCAAGCGGGCCGCCGAGGAGGCCGAGGAGGCCCGGCGCCGGGCGGAGCACGAGGCCACGCTGTCGCGCCAGCAGGTCGAGGAAGCCGAGCGCCTGAAGCAGCAGGCCGAGGAGCAGGCGCAGACCCAGGCCCAGGCCCAGGCCTCCGCAGAGAAGCTGCGCAAGGAGGCGGAGCTGGAGGCCGCCAAGCGCGCCCAGGCCGAGCAGGCGGCGCTGCGGCAGAAACAGGCCGCCGACGCCGAGATGGAGAAGCACAAGAAGTTCGCGGAGCAGACCTTGAGGCAGAAGGCGCAGGTGGAGCAGGAGCTGACCAAGGTGAAGCTTCAGCTGGAGGAGACCGACCACCAGAAGGACATCCTGGACGAGGAGCTGCAGCGCCTGAAGGAGGAGGTCACCGATGCCATGAGGCAGAAGACCCAGGTGGAGGAGGAGCTCTTCAAGGTGAAGATCCAGATGGAGGAGCTGGTGAAGCTGAAGGCTCGCATCGAGGAGGAGAACAAGATGCTGATCCTGAAGGACAAGGACAACACCCAGAAGTTCCTGGTGGAGGAGGCGGAGAAGATGAAGCAGGTGGCCGAGGAGGCCGCCCGCCTGAGCGTGGAGGCCCAGGAGGCCGCCCGCCTCCGCAAGCTGGCCGAGGAGGACCTGGCCCAGCAGCGCGCCCTGGCCGAGAAGATGCTCAAGGAGAAGATGCAGGCCGTCCAGGAGGCCACGCGGCTGAAGGCCGAGGCCGAGATGCTGCAGAAGCAGAAGGACCTGGCCCAAGAGCACGCCAAGAAGCTGCAGGAGGACAAGGACCAGATGGAGCAGCGCCTCGCGCAGGAGACCGAGGGCTTTCAGAAGACCCTGGAGGCCGAGCGCCGCCGCCAGCTGGAGATGAGCGCCGAGGCCGAGCGGCTGAAGCTGCACGTGACCGAGATGAGCCTGGCGCAGGCCAAGGCGGAGGAGGACGCTCGCAAGTTTAAGAAGCAGGCCGAGGAGATCGGTGAGAAGCTCCACCGCACGGAGCTGGCCACCAGGGAGAAGATGACGCTGGTCCACACGCTGGAGATCCAGAGGCAGCAGAGCGACAAGGATGCCGACAAGCTGAAAGAGGCCATCGCCGAGCTGGAGAGGGAGAAGGAGAAGCTGAAGCGTGAGGCAGAGATGCTCCAGCACAAGTCGGAAGAGGTATCTTTGCTTCTCTCCTTTCTTCTGGGGTTAAGGTCCCGCTGGCGAGCCCCTCGGCAGGCTGAGGGCGAGGCTTGGGTTTCCCTAAGGGAAATGTTTCCCAAGAGAAGTCTCAGATTGACCCTTTTTGTTTTTATTTTAATTTCTCCCTCCCCCCACTTCCCTTCCCCCTTCCCTGTCTGACCACACAGGAACATTTAATTTCCAGCAGGGTAAGTGTCTCTCATTTAGCCCTTGGGTACGGTCATTAGTCCCATCAAGCTGTCCCTACCGTGTGTAGCCATCACTTTCATTGCTCTTAGTGCAGCTCAGCCCTTAAAGGCCCTCCGAGAGTGACCGCACCGTTGTGGGACAGCTGGCCAAGCGTCTACGGTCTCCTGGATTTTCCTGACGAAACGTGACCTGGCCAGGGTTGCCTCCTTTTTTCTAACATGCTTTAGAAGGAGATTCCTTCCTAACCCACGTCCGCGATCCAGGCCGCTAACGCTGCAGCCCATCCTGGCCTACGCCCCGTCAGGTGGCTGGGCCGGGCCGGCGGTGCTCCGCTGACCGGTGGGTGGGGAGCAGGTTGGGTCTGGCCTGAGAGCTCTCTTGTCCCCGCCTCTTGCAGATGCAGATGGCCCAGAAGGAGCAGCTGCTGCACGAGACGCAGGTATTGCAGCAGACCTTCCTCACGGAGAAGGACAGCCTGCTGCAGAGGGAGCGGTTCATCGAGGAGGAGAAGGCCAAGCTGGAGAAGCTGTTCCAGGAGGAGGTCAGCAAGGCCCAGAACCTGAAAGCTGAGCAGGAGCGCCAGCAGAAGCAGATGGAGCAGGAGAAGCAGCAGCTCATCACCAGCATGGACGAGGCTAAGAGGAGGCAGAAGGAGGCGGAGGACAACGTCCGGCGGAAGCAGGAGGAGCTGCAGCAGCTGGAGCAGCGAAGGCAGCAGCAGGAGAAGCTCCTGGCTGAGGAGAACCAGAAGCTGCGCGAGAAGCTGGAGAGGCTGGAGGAGGAGCACCGGGCAGCCCTGGCCCAGACCCGGGCCGTCATGATCCAAACAGAGAGGGTGACCCCGGTCAAGGCTCTGCCCAACGGGCGGGACGCAGTGGACGGGCTGGCACAAAACGGGGAGCCCGAGTTCGCGTTTGAGGGCCTGCGGCAGAAGGTCCCGGCCAAGAAGCTGGAGGAGGCCGGCATCCTGAGCCGGGAGCAGCTGGACAAACTCGTGGAGGGCACAGTCTCGGTGAGCGAGCTGTCTCAGAGGGAAGACGTCAGGAGGTACCTGCAGGGCGGGAGCAGCATCGCCGGGCTGCTGCTCAAGCCGACCAACGAAAAGATGAGCATCTACAAGGCCATGAAGAAACAGCTGCTGAGCCCGGGGACGGCCCTCATCCTGCTGGAGGCCCAGGCCGCCTCCGGCTTCATCATCGACCCCGTCAGGAACAAGAGGCTGTCTGTCAATGAGGCGGTAAAGGAGAGCGTCATCGGGCCCGAGCTGCACGGCAAGCTGCTGTCCGCCGAGAGGGCCGTCACCGGGTACAAGGACCCCTACTCCGGAGACAAGATCTCCCTCTTCCAGGCCATGAAGAAGGACCTCATCATCAAGGACCACGGCATCCGGCTGCTAGAGGCCCAGATCGCCACGGGCGGCATCATCGACCCCGTGCACAGTCACCGCGTGCCCGTGGAGGTGGCCTACCAGCGCGGCTACCTGGACGAGGAGATGACGAAGACTCTGTCCGACCCCTCGGACGACACCAAGGGCTTCTTCGACCCCAACACGCACGAGAACCTGACCTACCTGCAGCTGCTGGAGCGCTGCGTCACCGACCCGGAGACTGGCCTCTGCCTCCTGCCCCTCACGGACAAAGCCGCCAAAGGGGGAGAACTGGTCTACACCGATAACGAAGCCAGGGACGTGTTCAAGAAGGCCACCGTGTCTGCGCCCTTCGGCAGGTTCCACGGGAAAACAGTCACCATCTGGGAGATCATCAACTCGGAGTACTTCACGGAGGACCAGCGGCGGGACCTCCTCCGCCAATACCGGACGGGCAAGATCACCGTGGAGAAGATCATCAAGATCGTCATCACCGTCGTGGAGGAGCACGAGAAGAAGAGCCAGCTGTGCTTCGAGGGCCTCCGCGCGCCTGTGCCGGCCGTGGAGCTGATGGAGAGCAAGGTCATCGACAAAGAGCTCTTCCACCAGCTGAGCCAGGGCAAGAAGACGGTGCAGGAGGTGGCTGAGGTGGAGTCCGTGAGGAAGTACCTGCGCGGGGCTAACGCCATTGCCGGGGTGTGGGTGGAGGAGACCGGGCAGAAACTGAGCGCCTACGAGGCCCTGAAAAAGAACCTGCTGAAGCCCGAGGTGGCCCTCTCTCTCTTGGAGGCCCAGGCCGGCACCGGGCACATCATCGACCCGCTTAAGAACACTAGGCTGTCTGTGGATGAGGCCGTGAAATCCGGCCTGGTGGGCCCAGAGCTGCACGAGAAGCTGCTCTCTGCAGAGAAAGCCGTGACTGGGTATAAGGACCCCTACACCGGGCAGATTGTCTCCCTGTTCCAGGCCCTGAAGAAGGGCCTCATTCCCAGCGACCACGGCCTACGTCTGCTGGACGCCCAGCTCTCCACCGGGGGCATCATCGATCCTGGGAAGAGTCACCGAGTGCCCCTCGAGGTCGCCTACGAGCGGGGTTATTTGGATGAAGAGATGAACAAGGCCCTGTCGACTCCCAAGGACAGCGCCAAGGCCTTCTATGACCCCAACACCCAAGAAAACCTCACTTACAGCCAGTTGCAGAAGAAGTGCCGAACGGACAAAAAGACCGGCCTGTACTTACTGCCGCTCTCGGAGAAGGCCATCCGCGCTCAGCAGGAGGAGATCTACACTGACCTCCAAGCCAAGGAGTCATTCGAAAAAGCCACGGTCGAGGTCCCCGTCGGCAGCTTCAAGGGAAGGACCATCACCATCTGGGAGCTGATCAACTCCGAGTACTTCACCGAGGAGCAGAGGAGGGAGCTCATCCGTCAGTACAAGACGGGCAAAGTCACCATTGAGAAAATCATCAAGATCATGATCACCATCATCGAAGAGACGGAGACCAAGAGGCAGGAGAAGCTCACCTTCAGCGGCCTGCGCACGCCCGTGGCGGCCAGCGAGCTCCTCGAGGCCAGGGTCATCAGCAGAGCCCAGTTTGAACAGCTGAAGGACGGCAAGAAGTCGGTGAAAGACATCTCTGAGATGGACTCGGTGAAGAGGTTTCTCCAGGGCACCGACTGCATTGCCGGCATCTATGTGGAGGACACCAAGGAGAAGCTGACCATCTACCAGGCCATGCGAAGGAACTTGCTCCGGCCCGGCACGGCCATCGTTCTCCTGGAGGCCCAGGCCGCCACGGGCTTCATGATCGACCCCATAAAGAACCAGCGCCTGTATGTCAATGAAGCGGTGAAAGCCGGCGTGGTGGGGCCGGAGCTGCACGAGAAGCTGCTCTCGGCCGAGAAGGCGGTCACCGGCTACAAAGACCCCTACTCGGGCAACACCATCTCCCTCTTTGAGGCCATGAAAAAGGGCCTGATTCTCCGGGAGCACGGCATCCGGCTGCTGGAGGCGCAGATCGCCACGGGCGGCATCATCGACCCCGTGCACAGCCACCGCGTGCCCGTGGAGGTGGCCTACAAGCGCGGCTACTTCGACGAGGAGATGAACAGGACCCTCTCCGACCCCTCGGACGACACCAAGGGCTTCTTCGACCCCAACACGCAGGAGAACCTGACCTATCTGCAGCTGAAGCAGCGGTGTGTGGAGGACCCTGAGACCGGCCTCTACCTGCTGTCTCTGAAGAAGCCCGAGAAGCCAGAGGTGGTGGAGACTACGCAGGTGTACACGGAGGAGGAGACCCGCAAGGCCTTCGAAGAGACCCAGATCGACATCCCCGGGGGCAGCCAGGGAAGCACCTCCATGTCCCTGTGGGAGGTGATGCAGTCAGACATGATCCCCGAAGAGCAGCGCGCGCGGCTGATGGAGGACTTCCGCGCCGGGAAGGTCACAAAGGAGCGCATGATCATCATCATCATCGAGATCATCGAGAAGACCGAGATCATCCGGCAGCAGAACCTCAACTCCTACGATTACGTCCGGCGCCGGATCACCGCCGAGGATCTCTACGAGGCGCGCATCATCACCCTGGAGACTTACAACCTTCTGCGAGAGGGGACCAAGACCATCCGAGAGATCCTGGAGGTGGAGACCACGTGGCGCTACCTGTACGGGAGCGGCTGCGTGGCCGGCATCTACCTGCCCGCCTCCAAGCAGAAGCTGACCATCTATCAGGCTTTGAAGAAAGGGCTGATCAGCTCCGAGATTGCCCGCTGCCTGCTGGAGGCGCAGGCGGCCACAGGCTTCATGATTGACCCCGTCAAGAACGAGCGGCTCACCGTGGACGAGGCTGTGCGGAAAGGGCTGGTGGGCCCGGAGATCCACGACCGGCTGCTTTCGGCAGAAAGGGCGGTGACCGGCTACCGGGACCCGTACACTGAGCAGACCATCTCCCTCTTCCAGGCCATGAAGAAGGACCTGATCTCCTCCGAGGAAGCCCTGAGGCTCCTGGATGCACAGCTAGCCACGGGGGGCATCATCGACCCCCGCCTGGGCTTCCACCTCCCCCTGGAAATCGCTTACCAGCGAGGTTACCTGAACAAGGACACGTACGACCAGCTGTCGGAGCCCAGTGAAGTCAGGAGCTACGTGGACCCGTCGACCGAGGAGAAGCTCAGCTACACGCAGCTGCTGAAGCGGTGTCGCCGCGATGAGAACAGCGGTCAGCTGCTCCTGCCCCTCTCGGACACGCGAAAGCTGACCTTCCGGGGCCTGCGCAAGCAGATCACGGTGGAGGAGCTGGTCCGTTCCCAGGTCATGGACGAGGCGACCGCCCTCCAGCTGCAGGAGGGGCTGACCTCCATCGAAGAGGTCTCCAAGAACCTGAAGAAGTACTTAGAGGGCACCAGCTGCATCGCCGGGGTCTTCGTGGACTCCACCAAGGAGCGGCTCTCGGTGTACCAGGCCATGAAAAAGGGCATCATCCGCCCCGGCACTGCCTTCGAGCTGCTCGAAGCCCAGGCCGCCACCGGCTATGTCATTGACCCCATCAAAGGGCTCAAGCTCACGGTGGAAGAGGCCGTCCGCATGGGCATCGTGGGCCCCGAGTTCAAGGACAAGCTGATCTCTGCCGAGCGGGCCGTGATCGGGTACAAAGACCCCTATTCCGGGAAGCTCATCTCCCTCTTTCAGGCCATGAAGAAGGGTCTGATCCTGAAGGACCACGGCATCCGCCTGCTGGAGGCCCAGATCGCAACGGGGGGCATCATCGACCCGGAGGAGAGCCACCGACTGCCCGTGGAAATAGCGTACAAGCGGGGGCTGTTTGACGAGGAGATGAACGAGATCCTCACCGACCCCTCGGATGATACCAAGGGCTTCTTCGATCCCAACACGGAGGAGAATCTCACTTACCTGCAGCTGATGGAGAGGTGCATCACGGACCCGGAGACCGGCCTCTGCCTGCTGCCCCTGAAGGAGAAGAAGCGGGAGAGGAAGACCTCCTCCAAGTCGTCCGTCCGCAAGCGGCGGGTGGTGATCGTGGACCCCGAGACGGGCAAGGAGATGTCCGTGTACGAGGCCTACCGCAAGGGGCTCATCGACCACCAGACCTACCTGGAGCTCTCGGAGCAGGAGTGCGAGTGGGAGGAAATCACCATCTCCTCCTCCGACGGCGTGGTCAAGTCCATGATCATCGACCGCCGCTCCGGCCGGCAGTACGACATCGACGACGCCATCTCCAAGAGCCTCATCGACCAGTCGGCCCTCGACCAGTACCGCGCCGGCACGCTCTCCATCACCGAATTTGCCGACATGCTCTCGGGCAACATGAGCGGCTTCCGCTCGAGGTCGTCCTCGGTGGGCTCCTCTTCCTCCTACCCCATCAGCCCGGCCGTCTCCAGGACTCAGCTCACTTCCTGGACTGACCCCACCGAGGAGACGGGGCCGGTGGCCGGGATCCTGGACACAGACACCCTGGAGAAAGTGTCCATCACCGAGGCCATGCACCGGAACCTGGTGGACAACATCACCGGCCAGCGCCTGCTGGAGGCCCAGGCCTGCACCGGGGGCATCATCGACCCCAACACCGGGGAGAAGTTCCCAGTCACTGACGCCGTCAACAAGGGGCTGGTGGACAAGATCATGGTGGACAGGATCAACCTGGCCCAGAAGGCTTTCTACGGTTTCGAGGACCCGCGGACCAAGACCAAGATGTCCGCGGCGCAAGCCCTCAAGAAGGGCTGGCTCTACTACGAGGCCGGGCAGCGCTTCCTGGAGGTGCAGTACCTGACCGGGGGGCTGATCGAGCCCGACACGCCGACCCGGGTGCCCCTGGAGGAGGCGCTGCAGAAGGGAACCATCGATGCCCGAACCGCCCAGAAGCTGCGCGATGTCAACACCTACTCCAAGTACCTCACCTGCCCCAAGACCAAGCTCAAGATCTCCTACAAGGACGCCATGGACCGCAGCATGACGGAGGAGGGCACGGGCCTGCGACTGCTGGAAGCCTCCTCCCAGTCCAGCAAAGGGTACTACAGCCCCTACAGCGTCAGCGGCTCCGGCTCCACCTCGGGCTCGCGCGCGGGCTCGCGCACCGGCTCCCGCGCGGGCTCTCGGCGGGGGAGCTTTGACGCCACGGGCTCCGGCTTCTCCATGACCTTCTCTTCCTCCTCCTACTCTTCGTCGGGCTACGGCCGCCGATACGCTTCGGGGCCTCAGGGGGCCTCTGAGGCCGCCCAGCTCTCCTTGGATTGGGGCAGCCTGAGTGGGAGCTGTGGGGGGGAAGCAGGAGAGGAGTGGGCAGCGCTGGGGGGGCCACAGCCTGCTGTGGCGTAACCGCCCTGGCCCCGCCCTTCCCCCTCCGCTCCCTTCCCCTGCCCCTCCTTACTCTGCATGTGATCCGTCTGCCAGCTAAGTGCCCTGGGTTTATTTTTTGTTGTTGTTTTTTGTTTTTTTTTTTTTAATTTTTAAAAAGACTCTTCTTCCAAAGCGGTGCCTAAAGTTTAACCAAAAAGACTAGACTAATATATTAATATATATTTGCTGTTCTGAGAGTTTGTATATTGAGGGGAGCCAGGCGGGCGCCATCTCTCCGCCCGCCTCGCCACCCACGTCTAAGACTCTCCCGACCATCCGTGCTGGCAGCCACTTCACCACAGCCTGACGCCTTGGACTTGGTCCGAGCCAGCTCTCACCTTCCCCGGACTTGGGGCCCCTTGGCTCTTCCAGCACCTCCTGCCTGCTGCCCCCGGCCCTGCCCCATCCTCCCCTCGTGGGCTCCTCCGTTCTGCAGGAGGAGAACCGGGCCGAGCCACTGCCTGGCCTTGTTTCACTTCTCTCGGCAACATGTCCTCCACCCAGCCTCAGGCCGTGGGGGGCCCCCCCTCTGCAGCTGCTGTCCCCGGTCAGCTCCACGTGGGGCCTTCAGCCTTCTCCGGATGCCCAAGGCCTCACCGCCAGGATGGGGCAGGAGCCCTGTGCATGTTGGACTGACTCCTCCGCCTACTCTCCTGCCTGCCTTTCAGCCCTACCCCTGACCCTGCGGGGGGCCCACCTTTGGGGGGCTGGACTTGTGAGTGGGAGGGAGGGAAAGGGAATGGTCATGGCCACGGCGGCCCTCTCGGTGTGTCTGGGAAGTGCCCTGCCTCAGGTGGGGTGGGGAGAGCGCTCTCGGGTCAGTGTCCGGCCAGTCAGGAGCTGGATGCTGGGCCAGGGGGACGAAGGCTGCTGACCTGCGGTTGTGGATGGGATGGGGGAGAGGGCCTCTTTGGCCCCCACTCAAGGAAGGATTGATAAACCTTTTCCACCCCTTCACTTGCTCTTCTCCTCCTCCTCCTCCTACCTGGAGGCTTGGAGATAACCTATTCTCCTTCTGTGTCAGCTGTCTCTCTCCAGCCTTCCCAGAGAAGTCCCTTCCCCATGGGAAGACGAGAACTGGGGCTCCAACATCAACCCACCAGGGCCAGGCCCAGGCTCACGGGAGGCTCCTCTACTGGGCCATCCCACCCAGGTAACACCCTCCTCCCCCTGCCCCATCCCCTTTGTGCCCTGGGACTGATAGCTCTGCTGCCGGACCGGGGGTGGGTGGGAATGAGGAACCCCGGGCCGAGGGCAGAGAGAAGGAAGGGGAATTTGTCATTCTAGCCTCCCTAAATGCACCCGGCCCTTCCATGCTAGCTCCTCTGAGGCTGTCCTGACTGCCAGGCCTGGGACTGCTGCCCCGCTGCCCCCACACTCCACCCTCTCACTTCCCCAGGCCCGTTCTTTCTCTCTCCCTAACCTCCTGCGGGCCTGTTCTCTTTATCCCCCTTTCTCGGTTTTTTTCTCCACCTCCACAGCCTAACTTCTTCTTCTCCTTTCCCTGGGCTTTACACTCCTCCCCCAAACCTTCCCCTGCTCCCCACTCCTTACACACACAGCTTCCCTGGTCTTAGCCTTTGCTTCCCCCCTCCATCTTCCCCAGACCTTGATGTCCCCTCTTGCTTTCCCTACGCTCTGACCTCCCCTTCCTTCTGCCACCCTCTTTTCCTGGGCCCTGTCTGCTCCCCTTGGCCTCCTTCCTCAGCTCGTATTCCCCCGTCCTTTATGCTAAGGTTCTTGAACAGGGGGATGGAGGGACTTGCACCGTTTGGGGAAAAGCTGTGTCACTTCAGGAAATGTCAGGAGGAGGAATGTAAGGAAAGAAGCTTTCCTGCCCATTGCTGCCCTGAGTGGGCTCAGCGTAGAACAGAGCAGGAGGGACCCTGCCTGGCTTAGCATTTGGGGCTAGGAAGGGACAAGGAGACCCCAGAGCCGCCGTGCCACGTCATCTGTGCTGTCATGCTGTCCCCACCACCCACCTCTCATTTCACACCATTCTGTGTCTGCCTCTGTTGTAGTGTGATCCAGTGGCCCCTCTTCCCTCCCGTGGAGCCTGCAGCCCTGTGACCCTGGGGGACACCCTGAGGACTCAGATCCGGCCTTATCCCTTGGCCCAAACCTTCCAGCTGTTGCCCGTGGCCTTCCCCCCCCAAGCAACGCCGGCCCCTTGGAGCAGCCCCCTTTGGCCCGGAGCCGGTGCTGCCACTGACCTGAGGGCTTGGGAGTGCTCTGCTAGGGTCTCTCTCCTGGCCCCCAAAATACGGCTCCAGGCTGCTGAGCTCCCCCCGCAACCATCTCATATTCCATTGACTTCCTGTCCCCTCAGAGCCGAGACCACCCCCCCTGGCCCACACTCCTTCCTGAGAGCAGCTCCGCCCAGCCTGCCTGGGTCTTGGGCTTTTTATCGTTTCTCCTCCTGTCCCCTCCCAAGCCACCGGCTGGGACTGCATGCTTTACTAACCATGGGGCTCCTGCCTTGGCCTCCCGTCAGGAGGAGTCCGCAGTGCTGTGGGCAGAACACTAAACGGACTGTACAGAAGGTGGCGGTCCCCGCGGCCCCACCTGCCCCCAGTAAAGGAGATTCCTTGCTAGCCTGATGCCTTATTCTTCATTCACCCGGGGTGGCCGGGGGTGGTGGGGCCTGCAGGAGGAGGCAGAAGAAAGCCATTCATTCACTCAGTCATCCTCATTCTGCAAGTACTCCTACTTCAGGCCCAGGCAAGAAGGTTCCCCGCTGCCTTTGCCTCAGTTGCTACAGATTAGTTGAAGATAAATCTCGGTGTTGATTCAAAGCCAAGAGAAGTCAGTGGGTCTAGTGGCTAGACAGAACTGGAAGGGAGCGTAGCCTTGAGCAAGAGGGAGAGCGTGGAGCTGGGGGCCAGAGCCCAGATCCAAAAGTGGAACCTGGAAGCTGGCCAGAGCCAGGAGTCCCCTCCTCGGGGCTCTCAACGCCACGGGAAGGGACAGAGCTGGGGGCTGGGAAACAGGGCAAGGAGAGAAAGCTGCAAGTGTCCCGGCCTCCAAGAAGCAAGAGCGGAGACTAGGAACAGGCTTCCCGAGGGAATTTCGGGGGCCCTGGGCCATGGGTGAGGGACGCAGCACCCGGGAGGAGAGTCCAGCTCGCACTCACATCTGAGGCCTCCAGACGGGGCCAGCTGGCTGATCCCGCCATGACCACCAGGAGCAGGGAAGGAGTCAGACACACCTGCTCAAAGACCACCCAGCGGCCAAAGGCGGTAACTCACGTTGGAACCGCCCTCCGTTAGCGCCTCCTGCTCCCCTTGGGCCAGCCCCAGCACTTCCCACCAGTCCTTCCTTCAGGTTTACCCCCTTCCATCCCAGTGGCTTCCACTCTGTCATCTCCAACCCCTCCATTGATACTCCACTCTTTGCATTGGTCTCCATTGGACTCATGGAAACCCCCTGTCATTGGTCTCCATGAAGCTGCCCTCCACTGCTTCTCATCAGGCTCACACAAGCTGGGGTAGTTGGGGAGGAGGTGGTGGGTGCTGAGAACACTAGGCCAGGAGGGGGAAGGGGGAGAGAAAAGAAGGAAATGGAGGACCCAGCGACACCCGGGGAGCCCCAGGGAACTGGGGAGACGAGAGAGTGAGGCAGGGGAAGGCCGGGCTCTAGGGGCCTGATGAAAGTTCGGACGTGTCAGGGCAGGGAGCCTAACAGCTGGCGGGAGGGAGGAAGCGGAGCGGGACGTTTGCAGGAAAACTGGACCGTGTCGGCCTTTAGGTGGAAAGTGGTAACAATAAAAGAGAGGCTATGTTAGACTTAGATAGCCTGAGTAAAGGACTGGAGAAATAATAACTCACCTTTCTCTAATATTCTAGTTATAAAGTATTTTTTCTTACAAATACATAAGATGGGATAAAGGACTGGAGTAATAACTCACCTTTCTCTAATATTCTAGGGTTATAAAGTACTTTTTCTTAGGAATACAGATAAGATGGTGTAATGCCCCTATTTGTATAGATAAAGAAATTGGGTTTAGGAAGGTTAAAAGAATCAGAGTTATCCAGCAAATAGGCAATAATAGTGACAATAGCTAACATCTATCTAAAGCCACTGGGCTAAGTCCTTTCCCATTATCTCCTTTGATTCTGCAATAGCCCTGGGAGGTGCTGGTATTATCCCCTTTTACAGATGAGGAAACTGAGGCAGCCAGGCTTAAGTGACTGCTCTCCAGGTCACACAGCTAGTGTCTGAGGCCAAAGTTGAACTTGTGTCTCCCTGGTTCCAAAAGCTCACCAAGCTTCACCCAAGTGTCAGAACTAGAATACGAACCCAAGACCATTCCAGTAAGGTCCAAGACCGATGTTCTTGCTACTTAGCGCCCCCTGGCCAGGTGTGAGGAAGGAAATCGGCCTTGGTGGGAGACGAGGCTGGAGCTGCAGTCAGCCTTCAAGCACCGGAGTGCCTAGAGTGTTCCAAGGCTCGTGCTAAGCACTGGGGATGCAAAGAAAAGTAAAACCCAGTCCCTGCTCTCGAGGCACTCGGAGGCTAATGGGAGACAGTGTGCAAGCAGCTGTGTGCTATTCGTCATGGGCGGGATAAATGGAAATGGCCGACAGAGGGCTAGAACTAAGGATGGGAATGGGCTGCTTGTAGAAGGAGGGTTTTTGTCTAGGACTTAGAGGAAGCCGGGAGGTAGAGAGCATCCTACAGCTGGGGGATGGCCAGGTCGGGGCCAGTTTGCACCTGACAGGTTTTGGACAATCCCAGCCTTCCAGGCTCCAAACCTTAGAGCCAGTTTGAGCACCAGTCTCCTCTCCATCCTGTGTGTACCACAGTGCCCAAGCGTGAAAAACCCACTCAGGCCTTCTCTAGAAGGCCCCGAGCTCACTGCCAGCGCCGGTGGGACGCAGCTTTGTCCCCGGCTCGCTCAGAGATGCTACCCCCTCAGTCATCCCCGTGGAGGGCTAGCCTTTCTCCTTCCAGAAATGGAGGCAGGTAATTCACAGGTGCACAGCGCAGTCATAATAACCATTAGTGCCCCTTGTATGGGTCGCACTTACTGTTGGAGAATCAGCATCCCTTGTTCTCATTTAATCTTTATAAAAAACAAAAGCAAAACTCCTTGAAGGAAGTAAGCCCAAGTAGCATTGGTCTCATTTAAGAAGCAATGGCTTTAAAAAAAAGAAAAGAAAGAAACAATGGTTTTGCCCAGGTGTACACAGAGTTGGACTCAAAGCCCTCGTTCCACACCAACCCCCTCTTCCCTTTTCATTGAGCAATTCATCCATTTAGTGAACAATTTGTTACCTTTTTCAGAGGACTGGGGCTGTTTGTGGTTCAGTATTAAGATAACTCTGGTCTCTAAGCCTCACGGAGCTTTTGTCTAGTAGGGGGACAAGTTACAGACAAATAACTAATACACACTGTTACTTAAGTATTGAATTGTCTAGGTCCCAGAACGAGGTGAAACACGAGAGAGGTCCCCTGACCCAGGGGATCAGAGAAGCTTGGTGGAGGGGATGGCATTTCACTTGGGTTTTAAAGGATCCATAGTTGGTGCTAGAAAGGAACTTGCTCCCACCCCTTTACTCCCTTTTACTTGCCCAAGGTCACACAGAGTAAGTCCCCAGATCCCATTTTTGACCCCAAAGTGCTTTTCTAGAACTTGACACTACGGGACTAAAGTTATCTTCTGTTTTATCTTTAGGCCCAGAGAGATATAAGATAATGAGTAGTGATAACATGATCCCTTGGAAAGCGCCTTCCCCAGATGACAATTTTCAGTTCTGGAGTCCATTGCCTGGAACTCAAATGGCTCTGAATCTCTACCAGTCTCCCTCTCACCATGATCCCATCACCACCTACAAACATGTACACCAGAGGAATAAACTATAAAGAGATTTATACTGCTTGCCCTCATGAGGCTTCTTGTAGGGAAATAGAACAACTTCCAGGTCACAGTAATTAATATTTCCAACTTACATTGGCATAGAGCAAAAGAGAGATGATTAAAATACATATGAAACTGCAAAGGGCTCCTGTGCAATACTTCTAAATGTGTCACTTACTTGATTCCTTCCTCAGTTGGCTCCAGTCCTGGTCCCGGTCTCCCCACTCACCTATCCATTTTGTACAGGTTATATACACAATGCCCTCATACACAATGATAATGTGTCATCCTTTCCATTGTCTGCCCTTGCCCCCCAGTGCCTAGAGGTCAAATTATAGGATCATAAATTTAAATTCTGAAGGGCTTTTGGGAGTCATAATTCAGCCCTAGGCTGTCCAAATTTCTCAATCTGTTGTGCCTCAATGTGGTCCCCATTTGCCTTTCCAAATTCACATTGCCCACCCCTGCCAGACTGATCTCCTAAGTTTGCCATGCCCGTCCAGCCTCCAAAACTTTGCTCTGGTACTCCCTTTGTTGAGAATGCCCTCCCCCCCCTTTTTTTTACTTGTCCAGATCTATGTAGAAAGATATTGAAGATCTGGGGAGGAAAGGAAAGCAGCCCACGAGGGCTAACAGAAATGCCATTTCTTCCATGAAGTCTTCTCAGAATATTCCCGTCCACACAGTTCTCCCCTGAACATCAGCAGCCTCGTTATTTTGCTTTGTAACCTGACTGTATTGTTACTTAACTGTTTCTTTTATGAGGGTCTTTTCCTCCCGGAAAGAATGTAAGCTCCTTGAGGGCAGGTTCTGTGTCTTGTACTTCTCAGCATCCTCCTAGCTCAGGGCCAGGTTTAATAAACATTTACTAACCGAATGGAAGCCTGATCTGAGCCGAGCCCAACCGGGCTCTGTGTCTGCTCCTAAGTCTTGTGATTTCAGCCCATGCCTTACCCTCAGAACAAAGGACTTCCTACACTCTCCAGACAGCCTGAAGGTGTGGCTGTTCTACCTGAACGTTCAGGGGAAGCACAGTGGGGAGCAAAGGAACCTGAAAACCCCAAGTGTTTAAACAGCAGATAGGATGAAACCTGTAATCTCTAGTCAGGTATTTTATCCCCCAAGGCCTTTGGATCCGCTTCCTAAACCAGAGCTGGATGTCATGGCAGGAAAGGGAGAAAACATCACTGAATCCTAGTCTCAGAGTTGGGAAGAACCTCAGAGCCATCTAGTTTAACCCCCCCCCAAAAAAAACCCCAAAAAACAAAACATCTCTAGGGTCCTCAACAAGTCTGATGAGGGTGCTGCCCACCCAGTGATCCCAGTTCAGCCCTCTGGTACCAAGCAGAACAGGTCTATTCTTTCTCTTCTGCACGACAGCCTTTCAGATGCTTGAGCACAGCTACCTCCCTGCCTTGGAAAAACCTTCTCTTCTCTGTCATAAACACCCTCTTCCCCATTTCTTCAGGTGATCCTCAGATGGCATATGTCCTGGTTAATATCCTCTGGAAATTCTCCAGTTTATCAATGATGTCCTTACTAAAATGTAGCATCCAGTACTGAAGAGAGGAACCTAGGCCTCCTTAATGCACCTTAATAGTAGTACATTAGCTTTTTTTGGTCTGCCCTATTAACACTAAATGACTCATACATTGATTTTTTCAATGGTATTTTATTTTTCCAAATATGTGCAAAGATAGTTTTCAGCATTCTCCTCTGCAAAACCTTGTGCTCCAAACTCATACTGTGCTTTAATGAGCTAAACCTCCTAGATCTTTTTCAGATGAAAATTTATATTTCTCCCCAGGCAAAAGATCTAACCCAACTTCTTCCATTTTACAACGAAGGAAGGTAATTTTTAAAATCCTCTATAGCTCCTGACAAATTCTTTAGCCCAATGTTCTTCACCTCTCAGGAGAAAGGAGTGCTGCATTTTGACTAAGAGGACCTGAGTTCAAAGCTTATTCTTCCTGCTTGTGTGACCTCAGTCAAGTAACTTTACCTCTCTGGGTCTCGGTTTCCTCTTCTGTAAAATAAGAGAGAAGCCTTAAAGGTATCTTCTAGCTTTGTTATCAGTGTAAAAGGCTTATTATCCAGGGGAGGTGAGTAGATAGTATCCCTGGTAGAGAATTTAACAGAGAAGTGAGAGCTTCAGCAGACTGGAGAGGGAAGAGGAACCTGTGAAGATCAAGTTGAAAAGGCTTCAAGGATGGCTCTGCCCCAATGGCCAGTGAGGGAGAGTGTTTAGGGTCTCCATATGGATCCCTGCAGAGCCTCTTGCTCATCCAGTTCCCTTCCTACAACAGCAGGTTTTGTGAAGCCAGAAAGAGAGTAATCTTCATTGGCTGCTCCCGTAAGAGGGATGAATGTACAGCATAGAGTAACAGACCTCCCCGGAGTCAAAAGACCCGTTCCAATCTCATCTCAAGTACTTACTAGCTGAGCAAGTCACTTTGTGCCTCAGTTTCCTTATTTGTCAAAGGAGGGAGTCCAAGCCGCACAGATCTAAATCTATGATTCTGCCCCAATCAGATTTAAACTTTAAACAGAGCCAGACCTACTAGATCCTTTCTATACATGGGCCAAAGGGGATGAAATGTGTTTCAGGTAAGCTTCATCTTCATTGCTATCGCTCCCACTGGCAGGTGAGGGAAGCAAGATGGAGTCAGGTCAGGAAAAAGCTCACCTGGGTAAGGATTGTCTGGGGAAGGAAACATGCCAATGAGAAATTTCAAATTTTAACTTATTATTCTGACTAAGCTCAGTTTCTAAAAGTTGCTCCAGGAGAATTGCTAATGTCATCTAATTTTCAGCACCTGGGGATAAAATTCCAATCATTCTAGCGCAGTTATTTTGGCTAAGTTTAGAGGGCTTCCACACCCAAAGGTTTATGCCATCCAACCATAAATCAGTGGTTCTTAGAATGAGTGTCAAGGAGCTCAGGAGAAGGGAAAGAAGCCCAGAATGAAGAGTTTCATAATCGAGGAACAGAGAACACTGAGGTAAAAAATCAGGTTTGAAGCAAGTAAAGGGTAATATGAGTCATGGAGAAGAAAAAAGAACTGATGAGGAGGATAAATATGGGTAGGAAGGAAGGAAAGGAGACGGGAATGGATGACAAGAAGGGAAAAAGAAGGAACTGGTTAGGTAGAGGAGAAGAAACAAGAATGGAAAACAGAACTAGAAAGAGGTGAGCAGTTAAGTCAAAGAGGAATGGGGATTCCAGACCTATCAAGCATCCAGGTGATTTATTACCTTTTCCAACAATTCTCTCTCAGGTGATCATTCCATCCCAATGGGTCCTATCTCAGCAGATCAGACAATCAGAAGCTAAGCAAGGCCATTTCTGATTACTGTTTGGATGGGAGACCAACAGGAAATAGTGAATGCTATAGGTTTTTGCTTGAGAGGAAAGGTGGGGATCAAAGAAAGAATACAAACTGGAGGTTACTAGCTTCAAATTTAGATCCTTTCTATCATTTATTACCTTGTGACCTTGAGCTGTAAATTTAAACATTAGACTAGGAGACTTTTGAGGTTCCTCCCAGATCTAGATCTATGTTCCTGTGACCTTTCCAAGTCCTTTCTGGTTCCTCCTAATGCATCCATCCATTAATCAGTAAACACGTACTTGTTACTTGCTACTCTTTAGAATCCTAAAAAGTCTTGTCAATGAAGTTATCAAGAGCTCCTTTAATGGAGCATGCTAATTTTACAGATAAAGGAACTGGATCCCTGAGAAGGAACATAATTTGCTGGAGATCACTCAGGGTGTTAGTGGCAGATCCAGGATTAGGAAGCAGGTACCCCGATTCTTGAGTACTGTGCTTTTTTTTTTTCCTAGTCCCAGACATTCCTATTTCAGGAAGTGGGGGTGAGAGGTGAAGAAGAAGACAGCTTTGGAAGCCTGTGCCCTTCCCTGAGGTGAAGCCAGCCCTGCCTCATTCCACATTCCTTTTGCACCCCCCCCTTTAAGATTATTTTCTTGCATTCTTTGTACTGCAAAAAAGCTTGTGTTTCTCAAGACTCTTCTCTTTCTGATCCAAGTTTTCTTTTTCTAGCTAAATCCTGTTCTTACTTTTCTCCCACTCTAGCCACCTGGCTTCCTTTTGTTCTTTTAAGTCCAGAGATGGAAAGGTTCTCCCCACTTTTGTGCCCAGAATCTCCCCTATCTCCCCCCAACTCCCTATGAGATACAGGACTCACTATGCCTGTGGTTCTAGGTAATGGAAAATGAACTGATAGGTAGCACAGTGGAAGACTTGGCCCTGCCAGGTGGTATGAATGCAGTCTTCTTGATGTCTTAAACTAGGTGAAAGTAGTCTCAGGGTAGCTGTAAGCTGGAGGAGCTGGAACTGTCCAGCAAGGTGTAGGGGAATTCTGACTTAAAGACATTTTCCCCCTCCTTCTCTTTCTACCTGCTTTGGGGCTCCCTTTGAAAGGTCAAGTTCTTAAGTGACACACTGACCTCTCTGGGTGCCCTTCACCCACTCAGTTCCCTTAGCTAGGGTCCATCATAGGGCCTTTTTAACCAGGGCCTTGCACACTGGGGCTGCAGACTCCATCAGTTCTTTTGTTCATTCATTCAACAAACTTGTATTAAAGACCAACACTGGCCTGGGTACTGGAAAGGATATAAGGTAGAGAAAAGAATTTAACTGTGCTCTTGGAGAACCTACAGTCTTTTGGGAGGATTACATGGGCACACAGTAGAATACAAGATGGTACACACTTTGATTTTTTGGGAAGGTACAAAACAAAATGCCATGTGAATTTGGAGGAGGGAGATTGTTACTAGTTAGGGAACTCAAAGGAGATTCATTTGAATTGTGCGTTAAAGAAGTAAGAATTAAACTGGTGAAGAAAGTATTCCAAGCAAAATGAATATGAGCAAAGGCATGTTGGGCAGGTACAGTGGGTGCATACAGAATAATAGGAGAGAAAGCTAGAAAGACAGGATGGTGTCAGATGGAATAGAACCTTGAATGCCAGGCAAAGGAAAATGAAGTATATTTGGAAGGCACTAGGGAGCCACGTATGATTTTTGAGCAGAGGAGTGACATAACTTCATGTATGTTTGGTGGCAGTTTGAAGAATAATTTTTAGGAAAGTTATTAGTTAATCCTTTAAAAAGATTACTATCATTTTCAGGAAGGTAGGTGAGGAAAAAAGGAAGAAGGGCCAGATGTATTGGAGATGGAATTGATAGACACTGTTAACTAACTGGAAGTTAGTGATAAGGAAGACAGGAGATTTCAAGCTAGTTTAAAGGTCTTGAGCATGAAAAGTTCAGTGGAGGGTGCAACACCAGAGGGAGAAGAGAGTTTAGGGCAGTGGTCCTCACATTTTTTAAATAGGGGCCAGTTCACTGTCCCTCAGACTGTGGGAGGGCCGGACTATAGGAAAAACAAAACCTCACCCTCTGTCTCCATCCCTCAGCCCGTTTGCCATAACCCAGTGGACCACATAAACATCCCCAGCGGCCGCATCTGGCCCGGGCCGTAGTTTGAGAACCTCTAGTTTAGGGGGAAGATAATGAACTTTATTTGGGGTAAGTCGAGTTTGAGATGGCAGTGGGGCATCAGTGTGGGAATATCCTGTGGACCACGGGAAATTTAGGTCTAGAACATAGAAGAGGATGACTGGAAATATAGATTTGGGGGTTGTCTTTCTAGAGGGAAGCTGTGGGAATGGGGTAAGATTAGGTCCATCATAGGGCCTTGTTAGGGCAATAAAGAGCTGAAGATAGACCTTTGGGGAATGCCATCTGTAAGGAGTCAGGAAGATGAGGAATCAGCAAATGAGAGTCATGTGGGAGGGAATGAGCATTTAGAGAGGTAGCTTAGGAATCAGGTGAATAAGGTATCTCTAAATCCAGGGAAGGGGAAACTGCACATCAGAAAGGGTGGGCAGTAGTGTCAAAGGATGAAGAGGCGCCAAAGAAAGTGACATTAGGATTTGGTGACTTTGCAGAAAGAACAGAGTGTCAGTAGAGTGCTGAGAATGAAAGCTAGACTGCAAAGGTTTGAATGAGAGAGGGAACAGTATGGAAATAAAAGCAACTTTCTCAAGTTTAGGAGCAGGTGGGGGGAGGTAATAGTATGATAGATGGGGAAGATTGAGGAGATCTGAGCACATTTGCAGATTGATGAGAAGGAAGCAGTGAGGAGGGAGAGATTGAAAAGACATGTTCATTATGGAATAAGTGCTGGAGCAAATCCTTC